>NC_062540.1:10166798-10391798 GCF_022655615.1 Tachysurus fulvidraco
AATTTTCAGGAACGTCAGTCTCCCTGTCACTCTGCCACTGTGGGTTTTGTGCTCTTCTTGTAAAAATGTGGAGGGGAATAAAAGGCTCATTTATTCACACCGGGGGAGGAGAGGTGACCTTCTTTGTGGAGCCATTGCCCCCAGCCAGCAATTTACATAGAGCTGTCAGCCTAGAGAGTGCAAGAAAAACCGGCCCAAAGCTGAGAGGGACAAAATTAATAATGCAGCACACAGCCTCAAGGGACGCACGATCCTCCCTATATTCTAGCTAATGAAAACCTACGGCTTTTCTGTAGACATCTAGCGGTGTGTCTTTCTTTCTCACTTCTGTCTTCTTTATCTTCTCTGCCTAATATATATTTAACAGTCAAAGATTGTAATTCAAAAGAAACAAACAACTATACGTAATCTGAACATACATTAAAAGGCCTTTGAAAGAGATCTAGGATATTCAGATCAAATGAACCAGGCTGACACATACAAATTTAATGAGGTGGAATTTAACAAAAAAAAAAAGAAGAAGAAGAAGAATGTGAACTCTGGTGTACTTACCTATTTGAAAGAAACGTGCATGTAACTATGGTTACACAAACATGAAAGCAATGCTGGCTCTATTAGTGCCTGCACGATTCATGTGTTGACTATCAGCCTGAGTGAGGGAGAAATGAACAAAAAGAGAGAGAAGGAGAGAAAAAGAAAAAAAAACAGCACAGTATAATCATTAAGGAGAGAAGAATGGAGGGGACTCATTAGTCCCTGGCCAACGTGTTTTGGGGTAAGAGAGAAGTTTCAGAAACACAGGGAGGGTACACAGACCTCACTGCTAAATGACACAGACATAAACACATGCACAATCTTCAACACAATGCCCGGGTTTATATGAGCTGGGCTTTTTGAAGTGCTTAAGCAAACTTTTTCTCCCAGAGCAGTTGTGTGTGTGAATCGCCAAGCTCGGTGTCGGAAAGCACAAAGCAGGCTTGTTGTGAGTGTGCGGTGAGAGCTAAGAGTGTCTGTGAGAGAGGAAGAGAAGGCATTCGTCGCACCTGTACACCCGGATACAACCCTCAGCCCCCCTAATACACACACCCACACTCCACACATGTGCACACATACAAACACAATCAACTTTTTATCCCTTCCCCACACCCAAATCACACACAACATCCTCATTATCCCATACTCTCAAAAGTCAGTGATCAGCAGGAAGAGAGGGTGAAGGGGGAAGAAAGAGCAAAAGAAAAAGGGGCCAAGTGAAAGAGAAACTCTTGTGTTAAACTCTAGTGTGCTTCTGCCAGGTTTGGAGGCTTTTCCAACAAAGTGTCTAAGTGTAGTGGGAGTGGGGTTCAGGGAGGGTCAATGGGTGGGAGATGTAGGGCATTTGCATGGATTCCATTTGATTTTGAGCACAGCCGGGTAATCAGGGCTAATGGCACTATTGAGCCTTAAAAACAGCCAATAGCTTTAGCGTGAGCTCATTCTACTGTGTATGTGTGTGTTTTAGTGTGAAACAGGGTTCGACACCTGCTCCTTTGTGCCAAATAGCACAGTGCTGTGATGGGGCGCACATATACTCTGAGAAAAGAATTACAGTGATTTGGAGTGACTGTGTTTGTATTATTGTTAGCCCTATGCTTATGTTCACTATTATAATAACCACTCAAGCCTCACATGGGGCCTCAGTCATAAATGGGCTTTTCCTAAAGATACAGCGCACTCCCCCAAGCGCACCATCCAATCATATTGATTGTTCAGGTGCAGTAAATTATATGGTGATGAAATGATGGAGAGAAAGAAAACGTGATCACAGGGTGTGTGTGTGTGTTTTTTTTCTTTCATTTTTATTTGCTGCATTTTCATGTTCTCTTTCTACATGTCTCTTTCTGGGCGAAAAGGTGAGGGGTGCACTGTTCTGAGATCATTTGGTAACAGTTTAGGAAAATCCTTGTACTGTGTGTTCAGTTGTGTGCTGAACCACAGTATATTACTGTGAAGCTGTTCATTTGGATTTGTGACTGTATTTGTACTTTGTATTTCTTCTTTGACTGAGGAATACAGTTTTGACTCTGCCCTCTCCCTCTGTTACAGATGAGTTTGGACATTGATGACAAGCGTGCATGCACACGGTCCAAGGGAGGAAGAAGTAAGTCTCTCTGTCTGTCTGTCTTTCTCTCTCTCTTACTTACTCGCTTTATTTATTTATTTTTTCTGTCTGTCTGTGTAGAGTCATCATTTCTGCTGGTCAGCAAAGCATTACTTTTGTTGTTCAGCAAAGAATCGGATTTCATTCGCACTCAGACAGATCTGCTTGCGCTTGCTGACCTTCTAGCCTTTTTACTTTTCTTTTGTAAGAAGCACGGTCTGATTAGAGCACAGCTTTGAGATAATTCTGTTTTATAAAAAAAATATTAGCAGACACAACATCAGTTAGAAATTAAAATATTATAAACAATAATAGAACTACATGTTTCAGGACTTCTACTGTTTTGAAGATGTATTGTTGTCAAGCTCTAGAATTCTGATTTTTTTTTCCTAATCTGTTTTAGATTTATTTTAGTCACTCCCTATTTGTTTACTATAAGTGCTGCACTCAAAAGTATTGATTTAATATGCTAAGCTTATTGCTTACTGCAGTTTAGCTTTAGTCCTAATTCTACAGCAGCAATTAATCACAGTCTTGTGCTGAAGGCTGCATATAGCTGCACTTTTTATTCCTCATCAACTCTGGATTTTTTGGCTGAATCAGTTGTTCTTGGCATATGTGTTTGTATGTGTGTGTATTTACATGGCCATGTCTGTTTTGCCTGATAATGCAGTCATATATGCTGCTGCATGTGCCCTCCAAGGATTTCATTGTGTTTGTGATTTATTGATTGTCATTTTCTGCAATTATTTGGTTTTTGCTTCCTCTGCTTGTTTTTTTACGCTCTATATTGAATCTTTTTTTCTGCAGCTCCCACCGAGATTATAGTTCCAGAGCTGAGGTAAGACGGATTTCCTCTTCGTAGAATAATGTGCCAAAATTCTACCATTGTGGTAGATCATTTTTAAGTTGCATGTTTGAAGCTGCACGTTTTATATTGCAAACCACTAACACGGTTTTTGAAGTGGGATAAGACAGTTTAGAGAGGGTTGCATGATCTTGTGCAATGGGTCACAAGTGTCTACGCTGCACCTCAGATTAGATCCTTAAGTTTCTTTACATGATCATAAATCAAATTATGCTATTCCTTTATATAGCCTCCTACTTGGATTTTACTGATTAACCTGCTTTTCATGCATATGTATGAATGCTGATTATCATTTTGCATGACATACATAAATGACACTGCTTTAGATCATGGCCCTTTCTCATGTACTCACTTGTGCAGGTCATGTCATGTACTCAGTCTATTCATTGTTTGGAAGATTTAGGTGAATGTAATGTGGAAGGCTACAGTATAACTGAGGTAAACACTAAATATAGCAGGACCAAAAGGACAATAATCATCATCATCATCATCATCATCATCATCATCATCATCATCATCATCATCATTTGAGCCTAAAATTGAATTCTTACTCCATTTAGCTGCCCCACTCCAGGATGCAATGGTTCTGGTCATATCAGTGGCAGATATGCACGGCACAGAAGGTATGACAGATTGAATACCCAAAAGGTCTTTTGTAAGTTTATAATTCTATATAGACCCTTTCTTCTAGTCCTTTTCGGGCCCTTTCATTGCACTTACTTGCATAAGCATCCTTCAATATAACCATCCTGTCATATTTGTCAGGTTTATTTTCTAACACTTATTATCCTTCTGACTTTCACTGTAGCAGCCTCACTCATTTTCACTTTTTATTAATTTTTTTGTTTTCTAGGTATCTCTCTCTCTCTCTCTCTCTCTCTCTCTCTCTCTCTCTCTCTCTCTCTCTCTCTCTCTCTTTCACATTCTCTTAGTAATCACAGTCTGAAACCTCTTGGCCTTTAATTGAGACATGTCTCCAGCTTCTTGTAAACGTATTACTGTTGTTTTTATTTACACAGTTATGGACACTATTTTTGAAACTTCCTGTTTATAGATCTCACAGAGTCTTGCATTAGTAGCTACATTTAATAGCTGGGAGTTTTATTGAATTTTTGATTGTGGCATGATTAAGTTTTCCACTTAAATAATTACGATATATAAGTGGTTTGTGCTATCACAGCGCCCTCCAAAGGCACTGTGTTATTTGTTTCTATACCTTTCATTTCATTTGCTCTCACAGTGTGGCAATGCACTGCATGGGGTATGATTTCATAATTGCCTTTAGTCCATTAGCATGAGTTTTTTGGCATGGTTTTATAATTACGTTTTCTCTTATTTCTTTTTCTATGTTTCCGTTTACCATAGTGCAATGAGTTGCCCCATAGCCAGAAAGAGGAGGCTACAGGAGGAGTCAGAGCAGAATCACTTACCCTCCAAGAGGAAGTGCCACCCACTGAAGTTGGCATTAGATGGATGCTTTAATGCAGAGAGTGATGGAAGCAGCGAGGAGATGGAGGTGAAGGAAGAGGACGAGGAAGAAGAGAGTGAATCTTGTCAGCAGTATGGCAATGAAGAAAAGGAAGAAGAAAAGGAACCTAGGAGCAGCAGCAACAATGAGGGAGAAACAGATGATAAGGGTGAGGGTTTAAAGTGCAACAGCCATAAACCACATTTTGCTGACAACCAGAGACTGTAGTCTTGAAATACAGCAGATCAACTCAACCCTGACAGTAGAAAGTAAAAAGTTACTAATTAATAATACATTGTTTATTAGCAAATACATCTTTCTGATTATTTATGTTTCTCCCATAGAGGAGTGCATGATCATTGAGGCATCCTGCACAAAGAAGGCTAAATCTGAAGAATCTGATCTTTCCAATTATGAGCATATAGTAGCCAACTCTCTACTGCACCTCAGCAGTCACAATAACTATACCACATCTCTACAACAACAACAACAACAACAACAACAACAACAACAACAACAACAACAACAATATTCTGTAGCCACAGAGGTAAAGAGGGATAGTTCAACCAGAACAGAAGAGGAAGAAAACAATGAGGGAAACAAAGATGGGAAAATAGATGAAAGCCAGACAACAGCTCAGACACCCACAATGAATAGAACAACTGAGAAAGCAGAGGATGAGATTGTGAAGGAGGAGCAGAATGGAAGGCAGGAAGAGTCAGACCACCAGTATTTCACAGAAGAGATCAGTAAACATTTTTCAGAGAATGACAATAATCAACCTGTAGAGAAATCCTGCAGGGAGGAGTATGACAAAGAAGAAAATGTGAAGGATCACAAGTTAGAGCAGTATTACCTCTCTGACCCATCTGTGAATGATGCAACTCAGGGCTCCCAAAAAGAGGACTACATTAACCACAAACCCCCTTCACCACAGAGCTGCTTGTCCAACCCCATGATTATTGAGGTGCGGTCTGAGGAATCAGAGAAGGATGATGAAAATGAGGATGAAGAGGACGAGCGATCAATGATGGCTGACGAGTCAGAGATGTATGACATGATGCGGGGAAACCTGAGGCTTTTAGAGCAGGCTATTGCTCTCAAAGCCCAGCAGGTCAAAGGGAACAGAGAGTTCATGCCCATCTCTGAACATCATCGCTATTTCCCTTTAGATGATCGCCCCACGAAGCACATGGACCTGCTTCGCAAGAGTTACTTTTGCAAAGGTATGTAAACATGTAAAAGCACAAAAAAGCTGAGGTTGATGAACTGTCATATAGATAGATAGATAGATAGATAGATAGATAGATAGATAGATAGATAGATAGACAGACAGACAGACAGACAGACAGACAGACAGACAGACAGACAGACAAACAAATAAATAAATAATAAGGTTTATTTAGGCCTGGCCCACATTTGGTTCAAATCCAGATACAGATGTAGTGACTCAAAACACACACACACACACACACACACACACACACACACACACACACACACACACACACACACACACACACACACACACACACACACACACACACACACACACACACATACATTAAGCCTGGATAAATAAGCTGAAAAGTAGACATACACTTGCTTACATAGACCAGAGCCTGAAGACTTTTAATGGGATAGCTATAAAGTGTAAACAGGTCAAATTTGCTTCCAAAGATACACTGAAGCTGTAGTATGTGATTACTGGAGAAAGCACTTAAAGCAGAAGAGAGACTGAAAGGGGGAGGGTGCTTGTAATTAGATTGGTTTTGCATTTGTTTGTTCTTTTATTGGTTTGTTTGTGGTTGTGTCTTGGCACTCTGCCCAGTTCTCACATCACTTCAGTCACTGAGCACACTCAGTCAGGTTTGCACATCCCCATATAACTGCCTTGCTTATACTCTGTCCAGTTTTAATTAGAAGTTGCATGTCTTGTTAGCATTTCAACATTCAATTACGGAACCACTGGGGCATAAGCAAAGTCCTCGCAGTCTTTCTCTCTCCCTTCCTTTTTGCCTCTCATTTATACAGCCTTGAATTTATTGTCTCTGAGACTTCATTTGCACAATGTGTACTTCCCCAAGATAAACCTTCCCAATTGTAAAGTGAGTTTAATGATGCACATTTTTCAGACCATACTCCAAAATGCCACACTGCAAACAAATGTAATCCAACACATGTAATGGCCATCCAACACATGTAATGGCCATCATTATCACACTAAATCCACTTCAGTGACCTCTGTATAACGTTAAGAGGTGTGAGTGATTACAGACATACCTTCATATATTTTTTCTATGTAGTAATGCTGCATTGTGTTTCTTATTAATCAATTATGCTTATACATATCTTTATATTGTGATTGTGTGGAAACATGGTTCGAACTGACAGGTTGTTTGACCTCCGCTTTGCAGAAAGTTCCAGGTCAGAGAAAAGAGAGGTTAAATGCCCTACCCCAGGCTGTGATGGCACAGGTCATGTGACTGGACTGTACCCTCATCACCGCAGTTTGTCTGGCTGTCCTCACAAAGACAGGATCCCCCCAGAGAGTGAGTTAGACTTTCACACAAATACAGACAGACAAACACACACGCACACACACACGCACACACACACACACACACACACACACACACACACACACACACACACACACACACACACACACACACACACACACACACACACACACAGTCTAGTGTAGTAGATAGTATAGTTTTACTATCTTTGTGAGATTTCACAAAGATTATATTCATTCTCTAATTATTAATGCAGTGGGGTAGCATAAGCTACAATATTATATTAAAATATAATTTAATATAATATGTATTATATTTAAGACTAAAACATAGGTAAAGGGGTTTAAAATCAACATGTAGGCCCAATTTGTAAATGAAAATCAGAAATCACTGATATTTATCAGCTCATTTGTCATTTAATTGAGAGGCACTTGCATAGATAAGGCAGAATATCAGGATGTGGGGAGATGTCTGGATATCGTTAAATATTCTCTGAGGTTATTACATAATTTAATATCTGGCTGAATACAGGAATTCATATATTTTGTCAAAATTAAGAAAGTAAATTTTTTGCTAAATATTTGCTCAATTAGAAAAGTAGCTCATCTTAATTTGGTCTCAGCTAAATATGATCATTATAACCAGTATACCTGTAAATAAAAGAATACTTTATAAAAGACACACATATCTCTAAATCAATAAAAATAAAACAAAATAACAAATAATATATAATGTAAAAAATGTATAAATGTAAAAAGAAAGTCTTTAGTCTTTTTTTCCTTTAGTCTTATGGGGGATAATTAGTTTGATGAATACTTTATTGACTCAATATACCTGCATAAACCTCATTTTACATTAGATTTAAATGAGGATAAAGTGGGAAGTGTGTTAATCAAATGACATACAAGTAAGATTGATTGGTTTGAGCTTGTATCTGTGCAGCTGAAACTGATTTATTATTTGTGCATTTATCATTCTGTTTGCTAAAATTTGCAATTTTTCTTAAAAACTTTGATCAATAAGAACAAACACACCAGAGGAGCTTTATATAACTATGCTTTATGTAACAGTTTGCACACCTAATTGTATAAAATATCAAATATTTTAAATATTTTTAAAGATGTAGGGAAACTATACTCACTTCTACTGTTTTATAGATGCAAAATGTTCAGTTGGCACTGCTTGTTTCACTCAGTCTAAAAGAAGTCCAAATGTACAGTATAATCTGTTAATGTATCAAAACATTCAAAATTCATGATTTAGGTCATCCTTTCCTGACTTCTTTTGGTAAAATTAAATTAATGTATATTTTCATATCCTCAAGGGGTCTTTAAGGTCTGTTTTTATTTAATGGATGTTATACATATTCGTTTCATTGTGCTTTTTATTGTGAATGGTTAACAATCACTGCAAAATGACATAAATTTGTCATTCTAAATCATTTAATCGAACAATTATTGATAATTGACATTAATTTAATTACTTGGACATGATTTTTTTAAGAATGTGTTTATATTTGATTTGGCTCTCTTTGTGTGTGCAGTCTTAGCCATGCATGAGAATGTGCTGAAGTGCCCTACGCCTGGCTGCACAGGACAGGGTCATGTCAACAGTAACCGCAACACGCACCGCAGGTACAGCATCTCCTATTAGTCACACTACTGCACCTCCCATTAGTGATGCAGATGCTCACATATGCTCACATACATTTTCCTTGCTCATACTGACATGTAATGTGCGCTTAGTTTATCTGGATGTCCAATCGCTGCTGCTGAGAAGCTATCCAAGACCCATGACAAGCAGACGCTATTGCAGCCAATGACAGAGCAACCCAAAGTCAGCCCAAACCCAGAGAGAGTGCTCAGGTAATTCCATGGCTTTAAATACATTTTTGTATTTTCACTCATTCCTATTTTACATGGGTGAGTCAGACCAATAGGATTTTCAGATTTTAGCAGTGTTCTTTCTGGTCATAAGAAAATTCTACACAACATACACAACACAGAAGATGTAGATAACATACTTTCAATCTATAGAATACATTTTATAATGTAATATTGTTATAAAATCAATAGAGATGCTGGGAATCATTGTAACGTGACAGATTAAAACACCTGCCACAGTTGTTTAACATATGTAGCTGTCAATCAAAGGACAAAAATTCACTTGCCCTTGATTGGTGAATTCTTTGTTCATCCTTAACTCTCCCTTCCTGCCCTTCTAATAGAGAACAGCCTAGTCTATCATACCAAGTTCACAAAGCAGCCCCATAGCACTAATTATGCAGCAGATAAGCTAATTAATGGACTTACAGGGCATGGAGTATGAGAAAAATAATTAGTTTCTTCCAGGAAAGGATGTCTGTTGTCAGAAAGCAATGCAGATTCCTGTCTCAATAGACTTTTCTTATTAGTACAGTTATGTTTTGAATGAGCATCAGTGTAATGCAGGAGCCCATTAGGAAGACACAGATAGGTCACAAAAGAGATGTGCATATGTCACCTTGCTCTAATGGGAATGTACTGGCTTAAACTCAATGCTATACTGGTTAACACCAGTCATCATCTGCATGTTGTGTTGACTAAAGAGAGATACAATAACAGCCTGTGATAAACATGCTGTTCTAAATATACACTCACCAAGTACTTTATTGTATACTTTATGTTTGGCAGCAGTGCAATATATAAAATCATGCAGGTATGGGCCAGCTTCAGGAAATGTTCACATCTACCATCAAAATGTGGAGAAATGTGATTTTGTTATATTGTTCTTGCCATCTAGGCTGGTTTGAGTTTTGATATTGATATTGGTCTGTGATATTAATTCACAGACACACACAGACACACACACACATACACACATATATACCATTTTAGAGGTTTTTTGCATTGCTCCTAAAAGATCATTTCGGTTCAAAACTCACTGGACACAATGAAGACTTTTTAAAGCTCATGAAATCCATGCGCTACAAAATGCAATTGTGCCCAGAGGTGATAAGACAAAGTTTAATCTAACTCTTTTGTCTGATTTGATGATTTTTGAATTAATGCATAAGAAACATGGAAAAAATTGGCAGAATTAAAAATAAATGTCTGAAGTAATATACATACAGTATACAAAACCCTAATTCAATGCCCACACACACAGCGGAATTGTGAAATTTTGTAAAAGAATTGTATGGAAAATACCTTTACTCATATACTAAACAATAAATGGGCAAAACTCTTAACAATTTGTAATGAAAACTTTAAACCTTTTAATATATTTTATTTTATAACTTGCATCAATCATAGTTACTTACTTTCTCTCCTTCTAGACCCATGTGTTTTGTGAAGCAGCTTGAGATGCCACAGTGTGGCAGCTATAGGACTGCCAGCATGGTTTCCAACACACCCCGTGCTAACCTGGCTAAAGAGCTGGAGAAGTACTCTAAGGTCTCCTTTGATTATGCAAGCTTTGATGTCCAGGTGTTTGGCAAACGTATGCTCACCCCACAGATACTCACCAGTGAAACCTCACCCAAAACTTTCAAATGTAATTAAATGCAAGTCAAATATCAAAGAAAATATTGTCCAAAATGTAGAGATTGTTGAAAGAAATGTAATTAATGTGTCTCCTTTGTTCATCCATAGCCAAACCTCCATTACCCAGGACCTCACCCCCTAGTCCCAGCATGCAAAGCACCTATGGAAAGAGCTCATGTGGACCCCATGATTACTCCCATGATGCTGAAGCTGCACACATGGCTGCAACAGCCATTCTAAACCTTTCTACTCGGTGCTGGGAAAAGCCTGAGAACCTCAGCACCAAACACCAGGATAAGGTACAGGTTGCATACATTGATTTCAAATCTATTTCAGCAACATAAATGTCAATACTGTAAATCCACAGAGAAAACTGTCTACACTGGCATTCAGACAAGAAATGAATGAGTGTGTCCTTTCATTTTCATACACAATTTTATATCTCTGGGGCAGAAGTGCAAAGGTTTGTGAATGTGTTACATTGTGGAACTGTGGGAAAATTGGCCTTCAGCATAAGACAGTTTCATAAATATATCATGAGCTGGAGTGATATGCTTCCTAAGGCCAACCGCTGTTGAGGCCTAGTTGCATCACCTCTTCTTCTCTTATTTTATTCATTCCTCTTTCCTTTCATTTTTGCCATGCATTGCTGTTATTGCACTGAGTTTTCCATGGATAGCGCTGGCAGCTCTTCTGTTTATTATTCCCACCAGTCTAATGAGAGGATGAAGGAGGTTCAATGATTTCGTATAGTCAAAAAGACTAATGCAACTCTCCAAATAATTTTCCCTTTATTTACTTCCATCATCTCCTATATCTTTTTTTAGCCTACTGCCTTCTAAACAGAGTAACTACTTCATCATTTTTGTCGATTTACTGCCATGTTTTTAGTGGGGGGAGGATAAAAGGGGAAGATTAATGGGCAGAGAAGCCTAGTGACTTGCCTTTAATCAGAGTACTGCTACTCTGGGATCAGCTGACTTTCTTTCTCTTTAACACTGAGTCACCAAACACTCTGCACTGTTTATTCACACTTACAGTAGCTCAAAACACGCTGTATGTAGCTATACAATAATATGTTCTGATGCAAATAATTCATGAATTCATTTAAATGAAGAGTGTATGGATAAGGAGCAGTATGTTATGCATTATAATATTATTTATTGTATTTAACCCTACATTATGCTGTATCAAATAACACTTTATCATAAAGTTATTGTTTAACTATATTTTAGAACATGGAGATCGAGGTGGATGAGAATGGCACTCTAGACTTAAGTATGAAGAAGCCCATTAAGAAAGAGGGAAGTCCACTTAACACAAGCCCAGGCATGCGCTCCCCTGCACTCTCTTCATCATCCTCATCATCTGGGCACCATGGCAACACTACCATATCACCCCACTTACAGGCCTACAAGCAGGAGTGGGAGGGACCTCTGGATTATACCAAACCTAATCGGCAAAGGGAGGAGGAGCCAGATGAGGTAAGAATGCAAGCTTTTTGCACACAATCAAGTTGTATCAGATAGGACAGACAAGTTTTCTCTAGTCTAACATTTTAAGGACAGCAAAACACTATTAAAACATAATATATTCTGAAAATGATTAACATTGATCATACCAACTAATTGATAATTAAAGAAAATTCAAACAAATGTATGTATAGTAAATGATTGTACTAAAATCTAGCCTTTTGTCTGTTCTAAAGGGTGAGCTATCGATTTTTAAAATTCATTAATTGTTTTAATTTAGAGTGTGTGTGTGTGTGTGTGTGTGTGTGTGTGTGTGTGTGTGTGTGTGTGTGTGTGTGTGTGTGTGTGTGTGTGTGTGTGTGTGTGTGTGTGTGTGTGTACTTGCATCTAAAGATGGATCATACAGCCCAGTCATTCGTTTCCTCTGATGCTGAGGACTGTGACATGGCACAGGAGAGCAAAGAGGGCAGGAAGTATCCTGGTGAGGTCACAACCCCCGGCTTCAAAGTCAAGTTCCAGCCCAGGGAGTGCAAGAAAGAGCTCCTAATGTGAGTGGCATTCATATACAGTCAGAGATGTATTTGGACAGTGACACAATTGTTGTAATTTAGCCTATTTACTCCAGTACAGTGTCAGCAATGTGGGGGTAAAAACAGACCCCATAAACAGATTTATTAAATAAAAACATGAATAAGGGACACAGACTAGGACACACGATAAAAGAGGATGACATGGGACAAGGATACACAGTTAAATACACAACAAAATTAATCACATAAAGAACAGGTGTGCAGAGGCAGGGAGAAAGAGACAAGGGCGGGGCAGACACAAACATAAACAAAAGCATGTGGCCAAAAACCGGGATGAGTCCTGACATACAGTGTATTTGTATGGAATGTAAGATATAATTAAAGTGCAGTCATGTAAAGGGATTTAAAAAGTATTACATTAATGATTCACGAATTATAGTCATTTTTCCACAGGCTCAAAACAAATTTGAACAATTGACTGATAAGCAGTTTCCTGTTTCTTCTTTATTCATAACAGATTAAAAAGATAAAATGTCTGAAGTTGATACTCTCCATATGCTGTCCAAAGAGGTGTTGAGTCCACCGTTAGGCTGAAAAATCTAAATATCAGAGGGATAGCAAAAACCAAAAGGATGGTGCTTCACAGTATAAAGCACACACTGTAAAAGCAACCCAAAAGTTTCTCAAGGCAAATTAATGGAATGCTTCTAAATGTCTGAGTTAGTCACCTGACCTCAACCCAACTGAGCATGCTGTCTATTTATTGAAAAAAAAAGTAAAAGCACAAAGACCAACAAATAAGCAGCAACTAAAGGCTGATTAGAAAAGATGATTTGCTGCCATTTGTTAAATATAATCCTTATATTTAGCAATATGAGTTTGTCTGATTACTTTCCAGGTTATAAAAATACAGGGACAATGTTATAAATGCGGATAAGGGCTAATGTTTTCATTTAAAATTTTGTTAAACACTTTCAAGTACTGTAAATCTGGAAGCTGTGAATCACATTTTAATTGCTTCATTTCAACCCATTGTGGTGTTGTACCAAAGCAAAACTGATTGCAAGTTGCAAGTTGAAGCAAGGCCATCTGAATTTTGTTATTTGTATGCCTACTAAGCGTTCGTTCTTAATTTGCATAAAGTGTTTTCTGGACTCAGTGTTGCTCTTCTGTTCTACTCTGTATAGGTGTCCCACTCCTGGCTGTGATGGCAGTGGCCACATCACTGGAAACTATGCATCCCACCGAAGGTAGGGTACTGACAACAACCCTTCTTTCCTCTGTTTCTGCTTTCTGCTTCCTCCACCACCTAGCAAGGCTGCTTAGAATCTCCTGATATTCTGCAAAATTTATGATAATTCTAAGTGAGAGCAGATTAGTTGGCATTTTTACACAGTAACATTGTCCCTCTCCCTAACCTTCTGTGATTTCTGATGCATTTGTCATCATGTGATCATGTTGTCTAAGCAATGCATTTGGGCTTTAGTAGCTTTTTTTATACTTGTAGTTTAGCTCACAAAACAATCATCGTTCACTATGAGGAAAATACAGAAGTAGCCCTTTCTTGCCTCTTTTCTGCTTGATTTCTGTTTCTGGTACTGATGTGGGATATTCTGGGTCCTTTCTCTCTGTCTTGCATCCTGCTCCTTGTTTTCTTCCACCTGTCTGTGTCTCAGTCTGTCTGGGTGCCCTCTTGCTGATAAGAGTCTCCGCTCCCTCATGGCAGCACATGCACCTGAACTCAAGTATGTGTTATAGCACTGTTTCCTCTATTCCTCTATGCTAAACTACTAAATACATTTTACAGCTTTTTCAATTTGCTGTAAAATTAACTTCTTATCCCACTTGTCCTGGTTCTCCTATAATAATTAATAATTACTCTTAATTTCTCCTATCTACATGTTTGCATGCAGATTTATAACAAGCATTATAATTTTAGCAGCCTTTCCTGTATTATTGAGTTCATGTATAAATGTTTCATGTATGTTTGTGCTAATAGTGCTAATAGTGTTTGTGCTAATAATGCCTGCACTGTTATTATCCATGCTAACCATAGTGTTCTATTACTAATGCTTGTCCATTGACCTTACTCATCCAGGTGCCCAACCCCAGGATGTGATGGTTCTGGGCACATCACTGGTAACTACGCGTCACATCGAAGGTATGGCTCGTCCAACTCCACATACATAAACACACATTTTCTTTTACACTAATATATACATAAACATGGCAGGACAGAGAAGTTCAGTGTAGCTGTAGATAGGACTCATACACTCTCACATACACTATATGGAAATGAGACCCTCCCCTGTTGCTTTTGAATGGGTAATGAAAATGAATCCACTGACCTGTAATGTGATAATGTCTTATCTTAGTTAATGGCCAGTATTTGGCTGGTGTGGCTTTGTGCCTCATCTCTTAATGGGCTTCACACTTTCTGTTTTCAGTTTGTCTGGGTGTCCTCGTGCCAAGAAAGGTGGAATCAAAACAACACCTACCAAGGAAGACAAAGAAGACTCCGAACTCTTAAAGTTCGTACCACGTAGAAAGATTTTTACAATACTACACTATTGTATTGTCTCAGTTATGGAACAGTGTTTTACCTGGAAATGTAATACCTGTATCGAAGACATAAATATCTCTCACATTTGAATTATAGCACGTCACAGACTTTTCAACTGACCGTCATTTCACTGTGGTGCACTACAGTTTAATGTAGTTCAGAAAGCGTTCTCAAACATGTTTACACTATTTTATTTATTTTTCGTGCTTCTGCTACACTAATTTGTATGGAAACTACAGTGTTTAGTGGTCAAGGGTGCAAAAATATATTTAAAAATTGTAATCTTTGATTCATGAATATGCAATTGATCACTATTACAATTTATATTCAAAGTTACTTTATAATAAGAAATATATTTCTGTTGAAATATTTTCCAGTTCTGTTGAAATATTTTCCTGTTAAATTTTCAATCCCTTCAGTTTTATCTCCATTTTTTTTCATCCATCCCTCAATATTTTCTTTCTTAAAATTTGTCATTCTCCCAGGTGCCCAGTACCAGGCTGTGACAGTCTGGGTCATATTAGTGGGAAGTATGCCACCCACCGCAGTGCATATGGGTGCCCACTGGCTGCACGGCGCCAGAAGGAAGGCATGCTGAATGGCTCCCCTTTCTCCTGGAAGGCCTTCAAAACGGAGGGGCCCACCTGCCCTACACCAGGCTGTGATGGATCAGGCCATGCCAATGGCAGCTTCCTTACTCATCGCAGGTATAGTCCTAAACAGGTATTCTGAAAAGCTGCTAGTTGTGGATTGCATGAGACGGTGTGGACTGTCTGCTATTTCATAGAAAATTTTCAGTTATTTGTATTTTAGATATTTAGACAATGTTTATAAGCAAAAGCCAGCAGAACATGGGTTGTTTTTATGTGAAGTATTTTTATTGTTTAAAGTGAATTTTTATCATTTGTTGTTCTTTGACCTCTAGTCTCTCCGGCTGTCCCAGAGCAACGCTGGCTAAAAAGAAAGCAAAGTTCACTGGGGAGGACTACATAAACACCAAGTTCAAGGCCAGCAACGGTGAGAGCAGTGTACTCATTTATCGCCCGCTTCACTGATCGGTTATTCTTTATATATTCTAATTTATATATTCTCTTTTAGTTCTAGATAATGATGAAGACATTAAGCAACTCAATAAAGAAATCAGTGACCTCAGTGAGTCCAACAACGAAATGGAAGCAGATATGGTGAACCTCCAAACACAGGTTAGCCATCATTCAGAATTGTTCATTCAAAATAGCACTTATGACAGCCATGTCCTGCATCCTCATGCCTGAAATCAATACAGCCAAAGACCTGCCCTCAATTTTCTGATATGACTTAAAACACAGCCAACAGTTTCATATTAGAGATGATTTTTTCTCACAATACTCAAACTCACTGAGAGAAAGTGCACTACAGAGCATAATAGGGAAGCATTTCTCCTTCACTGAGTTTCTGAACTTTATTCACACACAAGACTATAATAAAGTAGAAATGACCACACTATAGTACTCTAACTAAAATACTAGGAAAGTGGTTTGTTTTTGTGACAATGTAGTAATAAGTAAATGTACATTAATTTTTACAATAAAGTTTTATTCTCCACTTGAGACCTTGATAACAGCAGTAAATATAATTTTTATTTTTATACATATGATGTGCTATAAAAATAATTATACCATATCCCAAAGGTCATGCTTCAGTTAGTTATACCACATTGGATAGTAAGTAATGGTGTCTATATTATTAAGACATCTTAGCATACATAATGTTATTAGTCCCTGGAAAACTGTTTCTTGTGTAGGACTTTCTTATGGCGAGTCTTTTGGCCTGGGTGCCCCAATGTTGGCCCAGAAGTTGTGAACTGAACAATATTTGCCTCATTTAGTGGTAATATATTTGTTTCTCATTTTTACTCAGATCTCATCAATGGAGAGGAACCTGAAAAACATTGAGCAGGAAAATAAGATAATTGAGGAGCAGAATGAAGCACTGTTCATGGAGCTGTCAGGACTCAGTCAAGCGCTGATACGTAGCCTGGCCAATATCCGTCTGCCCCATATGGTGAGTTTTTAGGCACACACAAACACACACACAGCACGATTTGTTTAACAATGTAACTCTGTTTAATAATTAATGTCTGTAATTGATTTCCATTTGTTTTTTAATGAATTCATAATACCAGCATGCAGTTTATTTTGTGCATGCAGTTAACACTGCAAATAAATATGGCTCATTGTCACAAATCCCCACCCATATTAATGGTTAATAAATTACACTTAACCATGTTCACACACAAATTCAAACACACACAGAATGTTTTGCATCATGGCTCAAATTACCTTTTTCACAGCAGGAACCAATCACAGAGCAGAATTTTGAAAACTATGTGAGTACTCTGACTGACATGTACACCAATAAAGACTGCTACCAGAACCCCGAGAACAAGGCCCTGCTGGAGACCATCAACCAGGCAGTGAAAGGCATTAAGGTGTGACCTGAGGCATCGCCCGGTAGAGGCATAAAAGAGAAATGATGTGTGTAGAAGCAAAGAAAATACATGCAAATGGTTCACACAAAATGGGCATTCAGGTGTTTTTGAATTATTACAGCCTTCAACCCAGGGAGCATTCTGTGAAAAGAAAAAAGAAATATGTATATAATATTTATGTTCCAAAATCCACAAGCGCTGCAGGATTGGAAGCAAAGGATGAAAAGACCACAACCAAATCCTTTTGTTTGACCAGAGGGGGGAAAAAGAGAAGCTTGTATTTGCCTATTTTTGCCTATTAAAGGTGTGTTTTGCATGTCTTTGGGAGTGAATCTGAGGATAAAGAAAAGAAGGTGCACTTCAGCATTAACAAGAGCCAAACAATTTGGATGAAATCGTCTTTGTATTGTGTATGAGGGACTACTGGCCCTTTATCACAGCAGATGCAGCACTTCCTGTAGTGAATCACCACAGCTTCAGGTCATTGAGGCCCATTGTACCTGTTCTCCACAAGCTCATGTGCACATTCTACTTAAAGAGAGAACACACTGTGGGCCTTTAAGCTGTGTGTTATTCATATCAGATACCATCTGGTTAACACTACAGTATAACCGTTAAACAACATGCCTCCAAAATTCAGCCGATATATTTATAAATATATATTTTATTATTAGTTCTAGATAAACATTTATGTTTTAATACTTTAAATACCTGTAGATTGCAGAAGCAGTAGTTCATTCTCATTAATTTGCATTATTTATTGATAGAGTAATATAATGTATTGCTACTCAGTTAAATCCAGTTGTATCTGTTATATTTATCAACAATGAATTGCACTTCGTTTCAATTAACAGCTTATAGGTTTCATTATCAACGTTTTATAAATTATTAAGACATTAATTTGTTATGTACACTTCCCTTAATATATGTAACATTAATTTATTTATGTATTTATGTTTTTTTCCCATGTTTTTATTGTTTAGTTTTTTATTTATTTGAACATGCCTCCTGCATTGAAAATACTACTATGGAACAATGCAGCATACCCCTTCCATCTTCAAATGAACACGGATATAAGAAAATAAGAAAAACTTTTACAACTATTTTCCTTTTTTTATACCTAATTTTCTTTTGACAATAGATTTTTAAAACTTTTTTAAGTGAAAATATTTTGAACTGACAAGGTTTTTTATAATTAAATAAGGCTGTCATTTTCTTTTCCATTATAGATATTTTTTTCAAAATCCTGAGAGATCCAAAACTTATGGAGAATGTGTATTTATTATTTATTTTATATTTATGAACTAATGAACTGTGATAAGATTGTACTGTATATTTATTTTGTAATGTTTCTCTGTGTTTATGATGAATGAGTCTCAGTAGTCTTGTACTTAAATAAAGACAGAAAAGTCATACTTGGACAAAAATAAGGTTCTCTAAAATACCAGCAACACTTTCCATGGGAATGTAAAGATTTAAAAAAAGCAATTCTTTGGAACCTAGACCTTTATGTGAGTTTAAACATGAAAAGGAAGTATTGTAATAGGAAGTACAATTTTCTGGAATCTTTGTTACTAACTTTTACCACTTCAAGGTCATGGTCTTGCCAGTGATCTTTGGTCCAGAATGGTAGTTTAAATTGTGACAACTGATGATGATTTTTTCCTCAGTTGGTATATACATTTGGTAAAGAGATATATGTAGAACTAGGATGGAAAGAGGGGTATGTACTGGTAAAACTTTGATAAAAATGTATTAAGAGAAATCTTTGAACCACAATGTCTTTACTCAGCTAGCGTCAGATGAGCATACACCCACGTAGCCTTATTCTTGATTTTATTTTTTTATTTTCAAAATGCAAAAAGTGCCACTAACAAACTTTTTTTTCTTGACTCCTCCCATTCAGCAGCCACATGATTCTTGAGTCATATGATGTAAGATATGTGGTAATTGTTACAGTTGCCTTTATTTCCTTGCCAATATGGCCATAATTATTCTATATATACATTATGTATAAAAAAAAAGAACAAAACAATTATATAGAGAATATAAAAACATACATATATTTTTCCAGTGTAATTGTTAACACTTATTGTAGCTTATCAAAGAAATGTCTTTTGGAGAAAAAAAACTGTGACTTACTACCAATAGAAGAAAAAACCCTTATGACCCATTTTGCTATTGTGGCAGGATAAATTGTCTTTTATAATTTAAATAGGTACATTTTTAAATCTAAAATGTTGGGGTTGTTTGTAAAATGTTCCTATTTTTGCGGTGTATTTGGTCCATGGTTGTTGGGCTTCTCTACGTATGTCATGCTCATGGGACAGTGGTGTAATGGTAGTCAATTCTTTACCATCTTGGCGTTACATTGGGTCTGTACCTGTGAAGTCTCATCATAGAGTGCTGAAAAGGTGGTGGTCCTTCTCTTAGTATTGTGTGGTGTTGTGTCAGTTATGGTGGGAGCAGCCTTGTTTAGTTAATTGTCTCCAATGCTAACTATGATAATGAAAGCAGCGTGATTGTGGTTAGAAAGTTGTAAAATGAACATTGTGCCTCCTAATATCACCTAATATCACATCTCCACCTATATGCAGTAGAAATAGGCATGTTGTCCTTAAAGTGTTATAAAAATAACATTACACATAGATGGAAAGTGGTTAAGTATCAGTTAAAAACCTTTTAACCAAACCATTTGAAATTTACATGAAAATGTAATTTTAACAAATGGACGTCTATCCATCACACCAAAAAGTAAAAATGTGTATTTTTTATGTTTGTTAATGTCCCATGTAATTCTGTCTATGATGTATAGGATTCACTTTAACTCAATATTGACCATCTGGTTTCAACAGGCAAGAGTCAGAGTAGCTAATTTAAACAGTTTGGATAGACACCTAAATCTGAAAAAAACATAAAGAAAAAAATATGGTTCAGTTTAAGCTTTTTTTTTGTCATTGATATTCTCGACTTCTCTCACTCTTGCACTGAGAGAATGGAAGAGATGTCAGCTGCATAAATTTATGTCCATTTTGTAATGGCTTTATACTCTCCTTCTCTGTAACCTTTCCCCAGGAAAGATATGGCATTGCATTTAAATATGAACATGCTCACTTCTGCTCTGCTTTAGTGAAATATAATTTGAGAACTTGGGGAATTGAGGTACTTTTGTTATCTCTCGCTGTAGTACCCAGCTCATCTTTAACGGCCAGAAGTGATGCTTTCTAATCCCAGCACTAGGCTACCAATTCTTTGCTTTTTCTGTAATAAACCACTTTCACTTGAACACTAACTATTTATCAAGAAAACACAAGAGCCATTTCATCAGATTCATCGTGCCTGGGATAAGAAGGTTTAGCCCTACAAATTTAATGGGATCTTTAAAGAACTTTCTGATATCTGCTTATTACTACTGACATACCATAAAACATGTATGAGGTAAAAAACATTCAGTTCTATTTTGTCATTTCACAAAATTAATCATGCAACCAGCTTTCTTTATTCTTTATGAAACTTGATAAAATCCACCATTAATAATGTAGCCTGTTTTCTGAATCATTATGAATCAAGCCAATTGTAGCACTACAATAATTGTGTTTCCACATTCAAACTCACAGAACTGAAAAGCCTAGATATACTGTAAGATTGAGTATCGTACATGAGAAAGAGTAGCCACATAAAACTAAACAGTACAGCAGTAGAGTGTATGAAGGCATGTTTGATAGAATGTTTCCCATTAAGCTGACATAACCAAAATGGCCCTCGATTTGTAGGCGCCATCTTATCCTACAGCTCTGTGGTGTTCTCATGTGTGCCTTTTCTTACTTCACTTAGCTGCAGGAAAAGGTGTGTTTACATTTTGAATAATAAGTTTAAACAACACTCAGGGTGCCATTTTTCAGGGTCTGAGAGGGAGACATGAGTACTGCAAGTTTCTTTAAACTATCACCCTTTTTTTTCCTTTTCACATCATAAAAGAGAACATATTTTGAAACATATTTCCCAAAACCATTTCAGAAACTGTGACACAAATTCATGCTGTTAACTGCATGGAATAGAGGGAATTGTCAAAGGTGAAGTAATCGTGCACAGGACATTGTTTTGTCTGCAGTAGGAGTCTGTATATTTGTAATTAAGGAACTGTGTTGTATTAATTAAACAATATTTCCCAAAAATGACAAAAAAGCTTGTGACATTATCTACAGCTAAAGCTTGTCCTGCTAAGTCCTTTATACAGAGATAAAGTATTTTTGCTGGTGATTTTGTAGACATTGGTACTTCCAAAAAAAATAATAAGCACTTCCTCACATATAGATTGTATAGTTTTTCGTCACATTTCTTTTTGAACATGTTTTGTAGAGTGGGACAAGCTGTGGCTGTGGCACTTTCACAGCTTCGTTTGGAAAGTGTGTAGCTGGGTATGGATTGTGACTGTGTTTGTGTACTCTTGTATCTGTGCTCCCCCTTATTAGTGTTACAAGAACTACAATGTCTTTTGTTGTGGAAACATCTTTTCATTTGTTCATTCCAGTGTTATCTATGGACAACTTGAATAAAGTGGACAAAACAGCGACCTTTCTGAATGTGATTTTTAAAATATCTGTGTGTTCTTTGTTCACTTTATGTGTGTCCCCTAATTGGTGCCCTAAGACCTGCTCTCTTTTTCTAAGTCTATAAATTAATGCCTCTTTGGGCCAAGGCTGGTGCATTAAACATGCTATGGTTTTGATGTGGCTGAATTTCCAGATTGACACCAAGTTTCATTGTTTTCAGAGCATCCATAAATGTGTTTGTGAACACTCTGAAATACTGTGCACAAAAAAACTAAGAGCAAGAATATGAATATGAGAGACACCATGCAAGAGTTAAGGTGAGGTGAAGTTAGAATGTATTACATTTTTATACCTTCAACTTACCTCAATTCATGACTAATGCTTTTGATATTTCATAAAATGAGTTTTATGATTGGATATGTAGATTGAGTGCCACTGCCATAGATTGGTCAGATAGGCTGTATTTATTATGATGGAAGTAGCTTGATGCATCTGTCATTAGGAACTCTATACTAATGTTATGTAGGACCATCCCTTTGCTTTCAAAACAGCCTCAATTCTTTGTGGCATAGATTCCACAACATGTTGCAAACATTCTTTTGAGATTCTGGTACATGTTGATATTATTATATCATACAATTCCTGTAGATTTTTTCAGGTTCTTTCATGTTGCAAATCTCCCTGATTTTCAGCATGAAAGTCCACCTGAACTCATTATCATGTTCAGGAAACCAGTTTGTGATCACTCCTGCTTTGGGACATGGTTCATTATCATGCTAGACATTCTTATTAGAAGATGGGTAAATTGTGGCAATGAAGGGGATTAACATGGCCAATACTCAGGCTGTGTCATTCAAGTCATCCATTTGATAATTACAGGATTGAAGTGTGCCAAGAAATTATTTCCCATACCATTACACCTCACAAAAGTCCAGACTAGGTCCATGGATTCATGCTGCTGGTGCCAAATCAAGTGGTATTTGTTAATTTTTTGTTTGTTTTCAACTGTCCAGTTTTAGTGAGTCTGTGTTTACTGCAGCCTCAGTCTTTTGTTGTTGACTGACAGAATAACCCAATGTGGACTTCTGTTGTTATCGCATATCCACCTTAAGGTTTGTCATGTTGTGTGTTCTGCTATGTTTTTCTGCTCACCACAATTATGCAGAGTGTTTATGCGACTTACTGTAGCCTTTCTGTTGATTCAAATTTGTCTGGTCATTCTTCATTGATCTCATGCATCGAAAAACATTTTCTGGCTGCAGAACTGATGCTCACAGCTGTTTTTTGTCTTCATTGTGTTATTCTGAGTAAACTGGAAACATTGTTGTGTATGATCACCCAAGAGATCAGCCACCAGCAATCATGGCACTGTCAAAATCAATGAGATCATATTTTTCCCCATTCTGATGGTTGTGATGGTTCCAGCCTTTTTATACCTGCATGATTTTATGAATCTCTCTTGATTTTATGATGACCTATAATTACAACCATGATCAGAAGCAGACACATGTATACACACCAGGATGTATTCAGTGTCTCTTGTTGCCCTGGACTGATGTTTAATAGTAAGCCAACATAAACAATTATAATTTGCAGTTTATACTTACTTATATAAAGTCTCCAGTGTTTTTCTGAATCAATTTATAGATTTATTTCAAGAAGTGTAGTTGATAGTTTTATTATTATCTTATTTTTTAGATTGTTTATATGTTTTGGTTGATTAGTAAAGTAATTAGTTTGTCATAACAAAGCCCTGAATGCAGACCTCACAGTGTCAGTTCTGTTTCAGCATGTCAGCATCAGTGTCATCGCCAGTGTCAGCATGTCCACTCAGCAAGAGTCTGGAAAAACACAGATGAATGATATACAGAGAGTTTTATTGTCAGATGCTGACCTCTGTTGGTATTTCACAAACACAATCAGCATCATGCACAAGGCAACGTCCATTTTGTTTTCACCGTCTTAAACCGAGTGTTATATCCCAGTTAATAGGGAGATTAATAGTATATTTAGTATAATACTAAATAGTTGAGAGAAAAATCTTTACTCTTCCTATAAAAAAAATGTAAGTGCATTAAACATGCAATTAAATTAACAATAATTATATATATTTTTCATTGTGTACTAATCTCCCTCAATATGGTTTACATAAATCTATTAAACACAATCCTAATATGATCCCTTATGAGTATGTTATTTTTATACAAGCTACAAATCACTGTAATTTTTTCAGACTAAGGGCCTCTGCTAAAAGGCAGAGATTTTCAGCTTTTGACCCAGCTCTCTTCACACTTCAGTTGATGGTTTAGTAGTGAAGTGGTTTCTGAGCTTATTTCAGTGATTTAAATCATTTGGCCTACAAATCCCCAGTGACTGCTCCTCTTTACCAAACTATGGATTAAAGTTTCATGAAATTGTATGCGACCATGTACTTAACAAAATAACATGCATTGCATTGCATGTATTTCTGCCTATTGTGTCAGTGTGTCGTTAGGAAAATCCATTTCCATTTTTCATGATATCTGATTACTTTTCCTATATACAGTACATCTTCGACCATCAGCAGTGCAGTACTGTAGGTCCTCCCTGTCATCCTGCTTCATTCGCAGTTGAGAATGAAACTAAATTTACCATTCCCTGTGGAAAAAGCTGTTATTTTTAATACAGTAATACAGGCAGAATATACATGCCAGAAAACATGCCAGTAAGAAGAGCAGCAACAAGGGCAAGCAATGAGCAGCTGTAGGTCTTTCAGAATCAGAATCAGAATCAGATTTATTGGCCAAGTGTGTTGACACACACAAGGTATTTGGTTCCAGCAGTTTGTGACTCTCAAAGGTAGACATAAATAACACAATACTATACAAGAAAACAATGCAGATGATGAGATACAATATAGACAGAATGAGTATAAAATGTGGATATAGAATGAATAAAATATATAAAATATGAGTATGGAATATGAACGATCAGTAATGTACATAAAGTGTGGGAGTGCAAATAACAATATTGTGCAATATTATGCTTTTGTGCAATATACAGCAGCAGTAGTGTGCAATATACAGATGATTTGGTGACTGACAGTCCTGATAATGCACTACTTATAATAAGAAGCAGTGAATGTAATTATGGTGAGTTGTTGATCAGGGTGATTGCCTGGGGAAAGAAACTTCCTGTGTCTGTCAGTTTTAGTAAGCAAAGTTCTGTAGCGCCTGCCAGAAGGGAGGAGCTGAAAGAGGTTATGTCCAGGGTGCGAAGGGTCAGTAGTGATTTATCCTACACGGTTTCTGGTTCTTGTGTCATACAAGTCCTGGAGAGTGGGCAGGGCGGCGCCAATTATTTTTTCTGCTGTTCTAACCGTGCGTTGCAGTCTGTTTTTGTCCTGTTTTGTTGCTGCACCTAACCAGATGGTGATGGATGTGCACAGGACAGATCCTATGACTGCAGTGTAGAACAGCATCAGCAGCTCCTGTAGCAGACCGTACTTCCTTAATTTACGTAGAAAGTACATCCTCTGCTGGGCCTTTTTGATGATAGAGTTTATGTTGCACTCCCATTCAGGTCTTGGGAAATGGTAGTGCCCAGAAACTTGAAGGCCTCCACAGATGACACAGGGCTGTTGGATATTGTGAGGGGGACTTTCCTAAAGTCCACTATCATCTCCACAGTTTTGAGAGTGTTTAGCTCCAGACTGTTCTGACTGCACCATAGCACCAGTCGCTTTACCTCCTGTCTGTATGCAGATTCATCGGCATCTTGGATGAGACCGATGAGCATAGTATCATCTGCAAACTTCAGGAGTTTAACAGTTGGGTCACTTGAAGTGCAGTCATTAGTGTAGAGAGAGAATAGCAGTGGGGAGAGGACACATCCCTGTGGAGCGCCAGTGCTGATTGTCCGAATGCTGGAGGTGACACCTCCCAGTCTCACCTTTTGTTTCCTGTCTGTCAGGAAGCTGGTGATCCACTGACAGATGGAAGGGGGTATAGTGAGCCTTAGGAGTTTGGAGGGAAGAATTTCCAGAGTTATAGTATTAAAAGCCGAACTAAAGTCAACATACAGAATCCGGGCATATGTCCCTGGGCAGTCCAGTTGTTGCAGAATGTAGTGCAGTCTAATGTTGACTGTGTCCTCCACTGACCTGTTTGCATGGTAGGCAAACTGTAGGGGATCCAGCATCCGTTCTGTGACAGACTTTAGGTGGGCCAATACCAGCTGTTCAAAGGTCTTCATGACAACAGGTGTCAGAGTGACAGGCCTGTAGTCATTTAGTCCAGTGATAGAGGGTTTCTTTCAATATAACAATTAGCAACAACACAAATAACATTTATATCGTTACACGAATAGAGTTATATAATTACTATGTATCTTATACTACAAGGTGCATAGATGAGAATCGGTATTTCCTAGGGGACATTAGATGCCTGATCTCAGTTTGGCTCCTTTAGTCAGACTGATCAGGAACTCTTGTTTGGTCTTTGTTTTGTAGTAAATACAGATTTAATAATCATTTTCTTAAGCATCTAGTACATGGCAGTAAGACAGAGTAACCTGATACAACTTGGTTATATGGTGAACATAGAATTTTATATAGCAATCAGATATTATCTAAAATGTTATAAAACACCTTAAAACTAATGCTTTAATGATGTAGCTCTAGAATATCCTTATGCAATGGCACCTTGTCAAAGTAGATAAAGTGGTGACCAAGCCTGCAATGGCCAGATATACATACATTATAATTCCTGATGTTTGTACTAGAGAAAAATTGTAGCCATACATGTCTCTTTATGCTTACACCTTTGTTTTTTCCTTGTCTATGTTGGCACATACAATACTTAATGTTTTACAATCACAACATTGAGGATGTCACAGCACTGAAAGCCAAGGTTGCTACCCAGCCAGATGTCTGTTTAATTTTTGCAAGGTAGCTAAACTTTAAAGTTCAGTCTCTCATAAGAAACTGTCTAGCATTAACTACCTTACTGCTATTAGTCAACATATGTAGGATTGTTGGAGCGATATACTATAAATATCCATGATAGCTAACTATCAAGATAAGACTGTTAGATTCTTAGTTAGCAAGCCATCTTCATCGACATGACACTTAGCAACTTAGCTGAGATGAAATGGGAACTCAGACCAATTACCCTCTTAACGGAATGTAACCACAACTGTCTTGTGCAAACTTCAAAAGGTATGATTTTATACTATCTGATAAAAATTAATGTTTATATGAACAGTTTTCAGATTCTGACACCCAGTAGCACAACACAACATTTTAGAAAACAAACTCAGACAAGTCAGACTTGATCTTAAAAAATCACTATATTCTTCCACAATGTTTTTGCCACCAGAAGAAGAGAGTGACATCAGAGCAATGTGTATCAATGTGTCTTTTTTTCTAAAGAAACAAATGGTGGGGCACTATGTGGTTCCTATTACAAATGCAACGTAATTTGTTCACATAATGAACAAATGTCACTTTCACAGCATTTTTTTTATTAATGTTAAACATGATGCTATTCATCTGAGAATGTTTTACTCCTCAGAACTGTTGTAAGGAAAGATTATTTGAGCTGCTGTGGGCTTCTTATAAGAAAGTTTTCCATTCTCCTTTGCCCTCTCATTGGTTGTTTTGGCTAATAGAACTTCTATTGAGTGCTCTTAATTGTTTTTTTTTTCTCACTTCATTCTATGTAAACTCTCGAGACTTGCATATGAGCAGCCACAAACCACCTACTCAAACCACCCTGGCACCAACAACCATGCCGCAGTCTATGTGATTGAGATTATATTTTTTCCCTTTTCTGATGTTTGATCTTAACTAAAGCTCCTGAGGTTTTCCTACATGGTATTATAGATGGGACTGCTGCCTTATGGCTGAGGCTGATTAGATACATTATATAACACCTATCCATCATACCAATTTATGGTTCTTTCCAAAGCTTTTCCACAAAACTGGAAGCATACAATTGTATAAATGTCTTTGTGTGCTGTATCATTAAAATTTCCTTTTACTGGAAGAATTTTGAACAATTTGTATATCCAATAAAACATAGTTTGACAAATTTAAGGGGTAAAAGAACTATGTTTGCTGCAGAGAACCATGACCTCAACCCTACTGAACACCTTTGGAATGAAAAATATTTTGCTAAGCATTGAAAAAGAGTGGAATTCTATTTATCAAATTAAAGGGGGCACTAAATCTGAAATGTTATGTTTTAGCAAGCAAATAATATATGAGTGTGATGATCAGGTGTTTTGACCATATAATTTGCATGAGCAGACATACAGGGGCTCCTAATACATTCTTATTATTCTTCTTATTATTATATATTTATTTATTTTTCTCTCTTTTGTTTCCAAACTTCTGTAAAGCTGCTGAGACGATTGGAAATTGTTAAAAGCCCTATACAAATAAATTTAATTGAACTGAAAAAATTTAATATTAGGGTTGAGTTAATGGCGAGTAGATGGTGAGTAAATTTTCTGGGTGTTTCAGGGGTCTTAAATGTCTATGAGGCTGTATTTATGTCCATTTTTGTAGCCTATATAACTCCCGAATGTCATCACAACTGTTGTGTTCCAGTCGTTGGACTGCATGAAGAGGCCGCACATTTGGGCAGTGGACCATTTTCTTCTTTAAGTAGAATATATAGTTTCAGTTTTAGTTATATACCTTGCAATAGACACTCCTTATGAAGTACAGTAAAAAAGAAATGCGCTTAACCTCGTTTGCTCGGGGTTCATTTTGGATACGCTCGTGTTTTGGAGACATACGACAGGCCAATCACAGGTGACGCTCGTGTCCGTGTGACGTCAGCACGTCACGTCAGCTGTTTTGTGTTTACATCAGTTCGTTTTTTTTTTCTCTGCTAGAGTCAAGTTCAGCGCTGTAGTTTTACTGTAGTTACTTAAACATTTCCCAACGCAATGTGGAAACGCAGTGTTTATGCGATCGATCGGCAAAACCTTGAGTGAAACGGTTGTCGATTCCGCTCTCGCACGGTAAGGGCAAATGGAGGCTGGACAACCATCGTGTGTGTGTGTGTGTGTGTGTGTGTGTGTGTGTGTGTGTGTGTGTGTGTGTGTGTGTGTGTGTGTGTTTGTGTTTGTGTGTGTGTGTGTGTGTTGTTTCTGTCTTTTGTTTGTATCGTACAAATTTACCCTCTTGTCATTTATATACAGTAAACCTTTCTCCTGTTTCCTGTTAGCATATATTTATGTACAGTATATTCGAGTTGACAGTGATTTTGCTGTTGTTGTTGTTGTTGGTGGTGGTGGTGGTGGTGGTGGTGGTGCTGCGGCTGCTGGTGGCACGCTGTCGTTGTGCCATTTTAATCTTTGAAGTTGGTGAATACAGCAGCTACATTTGTTAAAGGAACCTCGCTTTTTTCTTTCTTTTTTTTAAGGTTTTCAAAGTTGCACTGTAGTAACTATTTTGCTAAACTCTGCTTTGTTTTGCTGCTTTAATGAGTTCTGTGTGTGTGTGATTCTTGGGTATAAAGTACACAAGAATCACACACTGGACATTACACACTGCAAAATGCGTCAGAGGTCCTCAGTTAACTCTATTAGCAACTGTCCTCATTTTTATAATCAAAGCTCCACTAAATTATGCCTTTTTTAAATCTAGGTAGAAGCCATACAGTTATCCAGCTCATTCAAGAAGATTCTCTGTTGAGAAATTTAACATCATAGCGATACAGATATAGAGTAGGTTTAGGAAATAAATGCATTTATCTTATGTTCCATTTTGCCACATTTAGTGTTGTGTAACAGGACTTAATGTATACATTCTACTAATGTTAAGTCTTTGATGCTTTAAAGTATGATCACTTGTCTGACCCACTACTGAATACGATTATTTAGGTATTTACATGTTATGAAAAATACTCTGCATTGCAAATTTTGTTATTTCTGCTTAAACACAAGTAATTCACCATGACAGCTGTTAAGGCAATTCGTGTAAGCAATTCATGTCATTTTCAGGCCAGAGGGAAGAACTCAATAGCACATGGTTGTGAAGGCTTGAAACTTTAAGTGCTTATTTTTTTCCATCTCAGTTTTATTTCATTTGTTCCAAGATATTCTTTCTAATCATTAAGCCTGGTTTGAAAACACAAAGTGTTTTCTGTCACAAACAAATACAAATGACACCCTCTGGTCTAAGTGGAGCCTTGGCAAGAGTTCAAACTGGGGCACAGAGGACTATCACTTTCCACTCTGTATTGTTTGACATCTAGAAATAGAATGACAGACCAACTTCTCACAATAACATAAGCATCTTGTGCCAATGCGGCTACTTTGTGTGCTTTGACATTTCATACTTGGAAAAAAAAGTTTTGTCAGGACTCAATCAATTCTATATTTATTCTAACTTCTATATTTATTCTTGACTTAGTTTCTGTTCTTTGTTTTATATCAGTTTTATCACCAATGCATATTTTATCCCTTTCTCCCCAGACTGTGCTTAGGCCTCTGTCCACTCTGACCTCGGATACACAGTCTGATCTTCACTATGGGTGGTGCTGTGAGTGCTGGAGAGGACAATGATGAATTGATTGACAACCTGAAGGAGGCACACTATATTCGTTCAGATTTGGTAGAGAGAGCTTTCCGGGCCATTGACCGTGCAGATTACTATTTGGAGGAGTATAGGGACAGTGCCTACAAAGACCTGGCCTGGAGGCATGGCAACCTCCACCTGTCTGCCCCCTGCATCTATTCAGAAGTGATGGAGGCACTGGAGCTGCATCGTGGCCTTTCTTTCCTCAACCTAGGCAGTGGAACAGGTTACCTCAGCAGCATGGTGGGCCTCATTCTGGGTGAGTTGCACTAGGCCCCTTAAAAAAATAAAATGTACTGTGTTAATCACCCTGTCTTACCCTGTCATACATGTAGAATACAGAATATATTGTTCTAAGCTACATCTTTCTGTGCTGCTAATTATTTTTTGAACATTATTTACAATAAAAGAATATAGAAAAAATAAGAAATAAAAATAATTGTTAATTATTACAATAAACAACACTTTTGCACTGTTATTTGTCATCTGTAAGGTAACACCTAATAGCTATTGTGTTATGTCTTTAGTTAGATTGTACTGTATAGATATGTATACTGTTACCTGCCAGTACCGTATTTCTCCAATTGTAATTTTTCTGGTTTTGTTTTGTTTTGTTTTTATCTGTGTGTAGTTTAATATACAATAGATTTCTGTTGCACTGCAGTAGCAGGGTTCCAATATTTAACCACTATCTATATTTATAGTATGACAATAAAAAATGATTTGCAGGTCCATTCGGTGTGAATCACGGTGTTGAACTGCATGCAGATGTAGTGGAGTATGCCTACCAGAAACTCGAATACTTTATCAAAACCAGTGACAGCTTTGACAGGTGAGCTATGAGCAATCGTATATATTTTAAACCTGGTGGGGAAAAGATCCTGGCACAGCTCTTTTTATTATGCTCCATATATGATATTTGATATTTGTCACAGACGTTGTATTATATATGATTGTCATATATATATGTGTGTGTGTGTGTGTGTGTGTATTGAAATAGTATTTGTATATGCATCATAATTTGTCCAGTAAATTAATTACATTCCATTTCCATTCTAGAGCTGCAGTATTGATTAAATAATAATAAAGATAATCATAAAAAGTTGAGATTATTAGGGATGCAGATAGTATTGAATGTTGGTATTGTATAACCTCAAAGTTGGTTATTTTATTACAACAGTACTTCCTGACATTGTGCAGCACTATTTGTTTTAACCATATATATTTAATGTTGTGAAATATCCACAGAACAAGTTATTTCCTGTTATCATCATGTACCCCTCAATAAGAGGGAATACAAAACAGCTCCTCTGTCCTGTAGACCTCCCATGGTTTAATTTTTAATTTTTAAACAGTACATTTCTCAGTTTAGTTTCATAAAATCCAGTACATTTGTCCTCCTATTTCTTGTCACCTGAACTATTCTCAGAATCTGGTATGGCCCTTAGGAGGATAAATAAGCAAAAATTCTTTCAAAAATGTATAAAAATTTTACTTATAAAAAATAAGTAAAAATTCCTGTTTATTTAAAACAGGAATTCTTATAAATCAACAATTATATTTAACACTGGGGCATTTAAAATATTAAAATAATGTCTAAAGTAGCCTAGCAGAAGAAGATGATTCATGTAGGGTTTAAATGAATTAAATGTTGTGTGTGTAGGTTTGAATTCTGTGAACCATCATTCGTGGTGGGGAACTGTCTGGAGATTCCTCCTGAGAGCCGTCAGTATGACAGAGTGTATTGTGGGGCTGGAGTGCAGAAAGAATACGAGAACTACATGAAGAACCTACTGAAGGTTGGAGGGATTTTAGTGCTGCCACTGGAGGAGAAGGTTTGTGCATTCTTGTGTTTGTGGAGCTTAGAAATGTTCTGATAATTCGTCTTACATTTTTCATTAAAAAAATGATTTGAAAAATTTGTTATTAAATTAAATACTTGAACGTGATGAATTGATTATCACTTAAGGAACATAAGTAGTTTAAAGCAGTTTCATTTTGCATCCTGTATATATTGCACACCTATAACATTAAAACCACTGAAAGGTGACCTCTTAAGGATTGGGATATATTAGGCAGCAAGTTTTTGAAGTTAATGTGTTGGAAGCATAAAAAATGGGCAAGCACCTGCTCAAGGCCAAACTGTGATGACCAAACGACCAGGTTAGAGCCAAAAATGTCATGTCCTGTTCCTGGTATATGGTAGTGCCTACAATGGGCACATGAGCATCATAACTGGAAGGTGAGGTGGCCTGGTCTGATTAATCAAGTTTTCTTTTAGATCTTGTGAATGGCCAGGTGTGTATGCTTTGCTTACCTGGGGAAGTGAAGACACCAGCATGCAATATGGGATCCTCTTGGAAGTGGACTGCTGGGAAATTTTTGGGTTTTGTCATTCATGTGGATATTACATCATGGCATTGTTATTCACTAATTGCAGTGGCCTGTTTCATCATGTTTATGCACCCTGCCACATTGCAAAAGAATTTCAGGAATAGTTTGAGGAACATGGTTTTTATTACATTTTTGTTTGATGGACAAGTTTCTCTAGTACGTTTACTTCTTTATAGAACAACAATAAAGTCAGCTGCCTTTTCAAATCAGATCTATGACACAACAGCATGTGATTGATGCCATAATTACACTATATTTACACTATGATGACTAGTCAGAACCTTATTAATTAAGTACTGCTTAAAATCAGCATGCCAAACCACCTCCTTCCTTCGTTCAAGGAATAAAGTGGAACAAGGCGTATTTGAGACTTAAAATAATAAAAAGCAAGATAGCAAGATAGTAATGGCAGCAAAAAAAGAGATATTATGGCAGAAAAAGTAATGTGTAACATTATTTAAAAAAACAGGAAGGTGGACTATGGTGAGTAAATATCATGGCCTATAGTTCTCCTGTTTTCTGAAAAGCCATGTCAACAACTAGTTTTTAGATAACAATCAGCTTGAAATGCACAATGGCATTAGATTTCTATGTTCTAAAAATAATAGACAGTGTAGCACAGACCTGGGGTTACATAGTTCTAAGTGAAATGACTGTGTGTGCTGCAAACATTTCACTTATATCTATGACTTACTTGCCTTTTGCAGTTGACCAAGATTACACGCATGGGTCAGAACTCCTGGGAGACAAAGAAAATCATAGCTGTCACTTTTGCTCCTCTGGTACAGCCCAAACAAAGCATTAATGGGAGATGCAAGACTGTGCCACTGCGTGAGTAGTCTGCTACTACATATTGTCAGATGATATAATAATGAGTTAAAGGGTAACACATGTAATTATTTAACATTTATCAGTGCAGTACAACATGTCAACTTCCTTTTTAATGTAGCACATACATGTTTAACCTATTTTACAATCCAAGTTTCCAACATGCCTTTGCTTTTTAAATTGTTGTATTTGGTTAAAGATTTTATTTATATTGTTACTATAATGCTGTCTATAAGGATTGTTGGCCTAGTCAGATAATGGAGATAAACATATTCACACCTCTTTACCATATTTTGTTATCTCACAAACTGAAAATGAAATGGGTGTAATTGGGATTATATGATATGCATCTACACAAAACAGCATGATTTTGAGTGATAATGAGGGGGAAATTATATAGTTTGCAACATTATTAATAAATAAATAAAAAAAGTTGCTTAAATATTCTTCATTTAGATCAGGTGCAGTTGCAATCAAATGTCACATAATTAGTTGAATGGAGTCCACACGTTTCCCATAACGATTTGCAAAATGTTTTCTAATCTGATTAACCCAAAATTAAACCCAGTTGTTTTTAGCCTTGCCACAAAGGGCTATTTGCACTGTTCTTGTGTTAAAGCATGGTGTTGGTAGCATCATGATGAGCATTATGCAACTTTTGTTGATAGCCAACTATATTAAGGTGGGCTGGTACAAATGATAGGTAGCCAATCAGTGGCAGTGGATTAAGTGTTAGGTGGGTTAGGGCCACTACCACTGATAACCCATAATCAATATTTACAAAAAAATGTCCACAGAGCCTGTCAGCAGTGGCATTTTCCATCATGGGAAACAGAAGCATGCATCCCACAGAATAGAGTACTGCAGCTTTGGGTGTGTGCAATTCCTGGAAGTATTAAATGAGTGGAATATTTTACCGAAAGCACACTTTGGGATATTAGCTAATATTGGCTGGGATTGGTTGTTATTCAAATCGCTAACCGCCTAAACTGGGAATGAAAAAGGTCAAAGACTGGGGAAGAGCAGTGTTTGTGGAGGGTAAACTGGAATTAGATGTATCCTCGGATGTGCTAGCATCAAAGACACAGGCAGCACTAATATTGCATTATAGGCCTAAAAACGATACAAACATCAAGTTGTAACGACAGTCAAATAAACGTAATAAAATTGAATGTCAGATAATATTATTAGTTTTCTTTTGCTGCTGCACAGCAATCACAAATTGAGAAAAGAAAGTAAAGTTTAAAAATATGGAGCTACAGCCTGTAAGCATGTTGAACTGAAAGTAGCATGAAGTGAGTGGTAAAAATCTATTCTGTTCTGTGGGGGTGGGGATTTGGGTGGGGCTGCTGCAGAAAGATCATTGTCCATTGGCTGTAGGCTGCCCACCCAATCAGAAATTAGAAACCATTCTGGTATTGTCTATGCTATTTTTCCTTTTGGCTAAAATAAAAAAAATCTAACTTTGACTGGGTGGGCAAGACCCAAATCCCACTGCTGCTGCTGGCCCAGATTCCATTTTTAATGACAGTGCTGAACAGGATGTTCAACATATGTTCATTTTTCTACTAAACCTTGATTGATTCTTTTTCAGAACTCTGTCATGGACCTAATTTGATAGCTCCTTGGTCTTCATAATTTTCGTTTATGTATGCTATTTAATAATTTCCAGGAGCAAGTGTATTTATACTGAGACCATGTTACACTCTAATTGTACACAGGTGGACTCCATTCAACTATTGATGTGACATCTGATGACAACTGGTTGCTCCAGAACTAATTAAGAGGTTTTATCTTTTCATTAAAAGATAAAAAAGGTGGGTGGGGATACTCAATACTTATGCATACTAGCATAATTAGGGCCATAATAAGAAGTCAAAATGGAACTGGCTGTTTAAAAATCTTCACAGAAGACTTACTGTAGCCATCGGCATCTTTTATTTTGACTTTTTTTTTATTTGTGGTCTGAATTAATGAGGGCAGTTCACATGCATAAACCCCAAGAATATATTGGAGTATGGAATGTTCAAAACATATAGACTAGCTATTATTGCCTAAATATAACTGTAAATAGTATACATGCCATCTTTTGTGTTGTAGCGATCTTTGAGGTGCGAACACTGCAGGATTTGGCACGTATCTCCATCCGCCATACCCTTCGCCAGCCTATGGACCTGACAGAGAGCCGTTCCAAAAGGCGAGTATCATTTCCTGGCGCACGAGCCATTCACCGCTACGGGCCACGTTTTGAACGCCGCCGTTTCTGTCGCCGCTTCTACCGCCAATGCATCAGCTCCACCATCCTGCAGGAGTCTATGATGCCGATGGCCACAGATGACTGCAGCTACCCAGGAGGAGTGGAAGAAGAGGAAGAGGAGGAAGCTGAGGAGGAAAGGAATTGCAACCAAACAGGGGAAGACCTGCAGGAAGAGGATGAGGAGGAGGAGAGTGCAGCTGGTGAAGAAGAGGAGAGGGTTAAGCGAGCTGAGGCATCGGTCAATGTTCTAAGACAGAGGATCCTGGGACTGCCCTTGCCTGAACCACTCAAGATGTATCTCTTATATTATCGTGAGAAATGAGTTAAAGAATGTTAGTGGCAATGGGCTAAAGCGAATTTTAAAGGACCAACTAAAGGAGGCCACCCATAATTAAATCATTACCTGTTTCAAAGTGAGATGCAAAATAGCTGCATTTTGGATACATTAAGAACTCATATGGGGTTTCTGCAGTTCCTTCTAACCACACTTGTTTGAGCAATTTTTTGCATCTCATCTGTGATTTCTGTCTGATTTTAGAAACCCCAGCCCCATTTTGCAGTGAACAAACACCTGTACATCATCTTCAATAGACTGGTGGACTACTTCAGCAAGATTAATGTGATGCTATGACATGACTGACAGTAGCAGCATTTTTGGATGTTTGCTGAGATTGGTGTGTTGGATTAAAATCATTGTAATTTTTTTCTATAGGTTTATGAAAGCTGTTGTCTATTGTTCAACTGCTTTCTTTGTTACAGTCTCACTTATCATAAGGTACTAAATTCCATTTGCATGTATTAATGCTACGGCACACCTGCATTTTGTTGTGATGTGCTTCAACACTGTATGCTGTGCAAGTCAGTCTATGCTTTGGGGGGTTAGGGGGGCAGCTTTGCCCCAGTCATTGCAATGTCACTTTAAAACAATTGGTCAGATGTGAACATTATGTACAAATTAAATTATATTTTATGCCCCTATAGATTCCAGCACACAGCATGCATCACACTGCACCATGCACACAACATGCTTTTGAGCATGACATTAAAAAATTTTTTAATTTAATTTTTTTTCTATTCAGAGCATTATAGCTGAGGGGGTGCATTTATTATTTATTTATAAATCACGGTTATCAATGTTATTATTTTAAATAATGATTTCTGATAGTTAAACATACACACATGTGCATTAATATACAAATATACAGAATATACAGAAATTATACACATATAAAGAAATGTATTTAAGTATTGATAACCCCTGGTCTAGAAAACACATCAACATGTTTTCCAAGATACAGAATTTTTTTTTGGTCGCAAGATAGTTTTCTAATACACCTTCATTATATTTTAAATGTAAAATGAAGTGCTCAGAAACTATGTCCCTACTCAGGAATAGTCCATGGTTTAGCTTTCTCTGAGGTAATTGAATTGTCCAAAAATAATATTAAAAAGTACAGAATTTTTATTCTGACCAAAAACAGACAATATTGTTAGATTTTATACTATGCTGACCAAATAGTAGGCTTAGCCCTGAGAAGTAAAACTTCTTTGGGTTACTATGCTTGCTTCTATTACACTGGATTCATTTCCACAATTTTATGTACTTTTCTTTATTTTTTCCTTTGATTAAGGACACTAACATAGATGCTTACTTCAAATTTCCCTACATGCCTGAAAACAGCATATCTTGAAATGATTGTGAGAATTTAGGTACTGTATAGACTTTCAATAAATTTCAGTTTGCACAGGAAATTCAAAGCGTTTTGAAACAATTACTAATGATTTTGTTGATTTATCCTATGTTCCAGATTATATCCTGATGCAAATGCAAATTAGTCAAAGCAGAGATTTTTGCACATCCCATGGCATGAGAAACACTAATGGTCTCCCATCCAAATGGTTTCCATTTGTGTGAATATTTTTTTCCTTGCATAATTTGATTTTTAATGTACGCTGTGACGCCATGTTTGGCGTGTAATCAATTGGTTTAGAATCACATTCTTTATCTTTCCTCCAGCAGACCATCTTTGTTGCTCTGGAGAGCTAATTCAAGTGCAGCTGTATCAAAAATGTTGTGCAATGTGTGCAATCATTCCACAACCTCATGTCATTCTCAGCAAATTTTTACTGATGAACTTACCTATCTATTATATGATCTTAAGGTTTACAGTTTTTGGGAATACATACATTCGTTAATTTCCATTCATTTATCTTCAGGAACCAGTTTAACCTGTTTGGCAAGGTGTTAAATCTAGGGGCAATTTATCAAAGCCATTCCACCTACTGTCATGTTTGAGTGGCTGGAGAAAAAAGTAACATGCAGATCTCCAAACAGACAGTAACCCAAGCTCAGGATTGAATTGGAGGCTGTAGAGCTGTAAGGAGACATTGCCACCCATTTCTAGCACCATTAATTAATTAATGTTCAGTGAATACTTAATTCTCATGAGCTTTGGGTCATGACCGAAATGAGTTTCCTCCGCAGGGTGGCTGGACGCTCCCTTAGAGATAGGGTGAGGAGCTTGTTCACTCGGGAGGAGCTCAGAGTAGAGCCACTGCTCCTCCACATAGAGAGGAGTCAGCTGAGGTGGCTCGGGCATCTGTTCCGGATGCCTCCTGGACGCCTCCCTGGGGAGGTGCTCCGGGCATGTCCAACCGGGAGGAGGCCCCGGGGAAAACCTAGGACACGCTGGAGGGACTATGTCTCTTGGCTGGCCTGGGAACGCCTCGGTATTCCCCCGGAAGTGCTGGAGGAAGTGTATCGGGAGAGGGAAGTCTGGGCGTCCCTGCTTAGACTGATGCCCCCGCGACCCGGCTCCGGATAAGCGGTAGAAAATGGAATGGAATACTTAATTCATTATTCTCAAGTTTGCCTAAAAAAAAGAGTGATTTTGGCTAAAATTAAAGGATATTATTAGTAAAAAGAAACATTTACTTGAATCTCAGCCACCCCAGCATTTCATATAAAAACAGGCGATCATGGAGTTGATATAATCACACAATCTTGATTTGTTGGAAAGTGCATGGAAAGTTTGGTTTATACCTGGTTATTGAAATCATTAGAAATGCTTCTATGATGGAAATCTATGAACCACCTCTCATACCTTGAACAAGCAAGGCTTTCCCGTACTTTTGTCCAGTTTTTAATAGTTCTGGAGAAGCACAAGTACAGTGGCCCATACGTGTTCAGCCAAAAACACAACAGCAAAACGAAACAAATTTAAAGCAGAAAAAGAAAAGGAAACAGAACTGCACTTTGTCCCATCTATATTTAGCCAATTAAAGTCACAAATTCTTCATCTTAGCTTATTTTTAGCATGCAATTACTTGTTAATGCCCTAAAAAGTTGACAGCATATGTAAACTAATATATGAATGAACATATTTGCTTAATAATAAGCATGAATAAAACTCCCTGACTATAATGTTGAATGCTGACTTGAGAGGAGGCTATGAGGGAGAGCATGGATCATAAAGCCTGGCTTTTAAAAGAACTTTAACCATAAATAATCAAGACGAATCTTAACTGTCACTGAATGCAGACACAAGCTCAGCAAAATTCTACAGTTGTCTGTTCCTTTGGACTGCATCAACTCTGAACAGTTGAAGTACCAGAAGCCGATAAGTGATCGGTGCTTTGCTGAATTTCATATGGTAAAGCAAATGGAATGGGGTGTGGGGTGTTCCATCCCAACTGAAAATTTTGTAGGGGACGACTGTCCACTTGATAGCCAGGCAACCACTGTTTTTAAGGCTAGGGAGACATGGTCTCCACAAAGGGCCAGAATCCCTTTCAGGAACCGCCATCAACTTCGTCATCAGGGCTGCTTCTCTCAGTGTTTTTAAGTGGCTTGCAATGGTATATTTGGTATATTCTTTTCACCTTACCGCATAGTCAACATCTCAGACTTTCTTTGAGACTTAGAACAATTTAGAGCATGACATGGCTAATAATATGAGCACATGAAAATCTCCCATTGAAAGCTTACACTGCTGAATGCCTCTGTTACACAACCAGGACTGACATTCCTGAAACTGTAGCAAACTCTCCTGTGATGTTAGCCCAAAACTCTCAGCTCAAAATATTTTATTCTTACTCTGTGAAGATCCTTCCTCCCTGAAAGGCATTTTAGATACCATGGGGCTTACACCCATACAGTAATTTGGTATAAGCAGCCTAATTATTATTATTATTATTATTATTATTAATAATAATAATAATACTATTAATAATAATAATAATAATAATAATAATAATAATAATAATAATAATAATAATAATAATAATCACCGATTCTAATTAGGAGAACCTGTATAAACTTGCAAATCCTATTTTTAAGGGTTGGGTTTAATTGTTGAATCGAGTAATCAGTCTGTCTGTTTGTGAATGGTGAACACTACAAATCAGTTTAATCCCTAATTGTACAATTTTTAAGTGATGTTGAAGAATTGTTTGGGAAAACCTTGGAGTTGGGAAATCTACCGTAGACTAAAAGTATTCGATTGCATTAAAAGTATTATCAACAGATGCTACTGAATTCTCTCTGTTAAAATCTGTATAAATATATATTTTTATTATATAATTATTAGACCTACACCTGGACTGGGAATCAATGGATCTATGGCAAACTGGATAATTGCAGGTATTCACAGGGAGAACATGCAACTTCTGTACACACAGGGCAGGAACAGGAATTGTGGATCCAGACCTGTACGTGAGATGCAAAAGTATTAAACACTAAGCCACGATCCACATTATCCTGTTTTAATAGATGTCATGTTTTTTACAAGGATGTTACAGAGAGTATTTCCCAAATGTTAGGAGAACGTAATCAGAACAATTTTGAAGATAGTGGAATGTTCCTATATTTTAAAGGTAACCAGATCATTTCCTGAACATTCTGAAAACTTCAAATTGTTATCTGCTATAAAGGTATGCAGTGTCTGCCTGTGACCCAATGCTCCTGAATGTCTAACAGTGAAAGCTAACATTATAGTATTTATTAATTGTTAATTTATACAGTATGTGGCAGTACAAGTGTATTGTACATGATTGTGTTTACCATTTTAGCCACAGCCACTCAGAGCCATATGCTAAGAATATTCATAAAAATTGTGCAAAAATCTTTTATATTCTTATGTCCAAGTATAGTAGAAGTTTCTTATTTCAGGGTACACATGGCAATTATAAAGAATAATTTTAGGGTGTTTATGCAAAGCCACTTAATATGTTCTCAGTTAATATTAAAAAAATGTTTATAAATCCAAAATATATCAACATTAAGATTATAATTTCCTAAAAAAAAAAAAAAAAAAAAAAGCCAGCAGGCAAATGTATATAAAATCATTGTATATAATTTTTGGGAAATGGTTTTATGGTCAGGAATGAAATATAAAGTCAAAGCTGGGTTCTGGTTTAAGTATTGGTTTATATGACTGAATTCAACAACCATTACATAGAGGGTGTGCATGTGCTTTTTAAAAAAAAAAAAAAAACCAAAAAAAAAACATTTATTTTCTACATGATTTAAACAAAATGCCTGACGTGTTGATTTTTTTAAATCAAGGTAACAACACAACACAGCTTTGAGAAACTAAACACTGTCACACGTTAAGATTTGAACTTAATTCTGAAGAAGTCACAGGAACAAGTTAACATGAAATAGTCTCTTAAAAATCATTAATGCAAAAATATATTTGTACACAACATTAAATAATACAAATGGAAAAAAAATACATTCTATGCTCATGAACACAAAAGGTAACAGTACGATAAGTTAGTATTGTAAATGTTGCTATATGACTATTAATCACTTTATTGTAACAGTACAGAAGAGAATTATGTACTGACATTTCTACATACACAAACTCCGTACACGGGTTTAATGAAACCCTACAGTAGCAGCAAGCAATTGTGTCACCCTTAGTGGTAGGGCAGAGGTTGGGGAAAAGGAGCATATTACAGTTTTTTAGTGTTACTGAAACAAAAGTCATGTTTAAAGATTCTCCCAAAATCACATATTTATCAGAGTGCTATGTGGATGCTGCCTGCAAAAGCAGAAAAATGTGTTCTTTGTTTCAAATGTTTTAACAACAGTGTTTTTTAAAGGGTGAAGTAACAGGAACTGACCATCTCCAGATGCTTTGAAAGGAAAAGCACAGTGATATTCCAAAACAACTGTGATAGTGCAAACATACACTCCTTGGTCACTGCATGGGTGCTTAAATTTAAATTGAATTTAAAGCTTTCTGTTTATTCCAAGGGACAGTCTGACCAAATGGTTGACTAAATGTCTTCTTTTTCTGTATAAAAAGGGAAGGTAAGGCACCTTGGAACCCTGATTATTCAGTATGTGTTGACCTGGTAACTTCCCCACTCCAGTCCTTCCAACCTGGGTGACTCGAACAGAACAGCATTACAACTCTAATTAATGTCAGTCCAATCCAGACCTACTCTCTGACCCCTCCTCTCCTCACAGCTATGGTTCCTAGTGCTAAAAGGAAAGGAAGGATGGATGCTGGAAACTGGATCTGGAATGTAGTGTGCTCTCTCACTCAGCAAATAACACTACGGTGCATATTTGGAGGCAAACTGAAAAAACGCCTCCGCACACCCAGTGTAATCCTCAAGTGAACCATTCAATTTGTTAAATCTACAATAATAATAAAAAAAATTACATACTTAGCTAGATAGAACCTAACATGTACATGCAATTGATTCCTTGCCAACTGTGGTCCAAATTACTGTCACTGCACTATAGGTACAGTAAGAGGATGCATCGGTTATCAGCAAGACTAGATACTAAAAGCAATTTTTATGTTCTGAATAAGAGAGCAACATGCCTCTGAATATAAATGTCAAAGTCAGCTCACTTATCCTGTTCAGGAAAGCTCATGGGCCTTTTTATATTATATTATTTAATCCCATTTATAATTGCACATGTTTAAAACCAGTCAGCAGCAGAACCAGAGCATTAAAGTAGTACTAAAAATGTTTCCCAGGGGTGGGACAGGAAAACAAAAAAGAAGAGTGAGGAGAGGAAATCTTGGTCTGCTTACCCAATAATACATTTAGGGGTACATTTTATAACCTGGAGATTTTATTAACAACAACCTTCAGCATATCATTTCAGACCATGGGCATAACACACATTCTAGTCTGTCTAGACGGATCTGGATAAAGAATGAGTATTTAGAGGTGTTACTTGGGCACAAGGCCACGAGACTGGGGGTAGAGTGGGGGTCCTGAGCTGGAGAGGCTGTGAGCTGACATGGAGGTGTTCACTTTCTTTCCTGTTTTGGGACGGCTGAGAAAGAAGGAATCAGAACAGGAGAACAAAAACAGACAAGTTTACAATGTGCAATAAAGATATATAGACACATACACCTGTATTGAGGGAGATCAGTAAAGAATAAATTAACTCGCTAACAACTGTGGTGAGCTGACAAGCATATCAAAATCATATTTGGTTGTAGTTTCAAGGGCACAAACACACTGAAGCTAGAAAATGAAAGATTAGAGGGAAAGAAAGAAAAAAGAAAAAATACTTTACTTTAAATGTATGGGTCAATGAGTCTGTACTCTCTGATAGCCTGACAGTCTTTTTTTGTAGTTGACAGGAGTGGAACTTTATGTGGTCGTCTTCTGTAGCACATCTACCTCAAGCTTTCATGAGACTTTTCTGCTCGCCACAATTGTAAACAGTTACTTGAGTTTGAGTTATAAGCTTCCTGCCAGCTCAATCTAGTCAGGCTTGTCGTAATATATCTCTTAAAAAGCAAGGTTTTCTTTCTGCAGAACTGACACTCGTAAGATGTGTTTTTCTTTATTGTACCCATCCGAGTGAGCTCTAAACACCGTTGTGTCTTAAAATCAAAGTATACATTATGTATCTCTCTATCTGCATCTATCTATGTGTACAGTTGCAATCAGAAATATTCAACACCACAAGATTTTAAAAATGAATCAATGACAGTTTTTTCAAAGAGAAATATTCTGCTTTGGATGGATTCTTTATGATTTAAGTGATACATAAAATAAAAACAGAAAACGCACAATGTAAAGCTTTTTGACCATTTTTATGGCCTAAAGTAGAGTTATGTGTGGAACATAATTAAGCCTTTGGGAACTTAGAAATGATCAATCATTTGTTTCAGCTGTGACGCATATATATATATATATATATATATATATATATATATATATATATATATATATATATATATATATATATAAACCCTACCAATGAAGGTATTCAAGGTGAGTTTCAATCATGAGAAAGACAAAGGGGCTTACACAAAAGTTGACGGAGGAGATTATTTCATCACACCTAAAGGGCCTTTTGTATAATATTATTATTATTATTAAGAAGAAGAAGAAGAATCATCATCATCATCATCCAAGATAGACCACTGGGAGCATTATAAGGAAGATTACATATTATGGAAGAGCTGCAAACCTGCCTGGCTGTGGCAGAAAACCCAAATTCAACTAAAGGCCTGTGCCAACTAAGTCAGGACAACTAAGAAAAAACCCTGTGTGACTGCAAGACACTTACAGGATGATCTGATGAAGGCTGGTACAAGTGCTTCAGTGGAATAAGACTGAATAAACAAGTACTTAATGACTTAATGGAAAGACTCTAATACGCACTCCACTCAGGAACATCAACATTTGGTTAAGACAAGACAGTTCTATGGACTGCTTAAATCAGGTCATGATACCAGGCACACCTCCAAGTCAACCAAAGCTTGGTTGAGGAAAAAAAAATCCAGGAACATCCTTGTCAGTCACCAGATTTAAATTTTTGGTGGGATTTAACTTTACAGTTCAAATGAAAAATTTAACTCTCAAGTCAACTTCTGTTGTTAAAATAACAAAAGTCAATAAATACTTTTTGTTATTTAATGAAGTTTTGTCATTTATTGTCATTATCATTCAACATCACAATAATGTCTTTTGAGGTTAATATTTTTGATTGTCATTTGAGAGAGAGAGAGAGAGAGAGAGAGAGAGAGAGAGAGATACTGTCATTGTTTCTTAAGATGAATCATTTGCTAGAGCTCTTATGTTGGTTACTGAATCTGGAATTGAAAACTTTATTATTCCAAGCCTAAGCATTTTTTTGTTAGTCTAATCAGACATTGAAAAGTGACACAAAATGCCTATTGACCCCCTTTAGAGGAACACAGTTGATGTTTCTTATAACTTGCTTGAACTGAGCACAATGGGAATCAGAGTCATCGTGATGTCTGTCAGATACACTCATTGTGTCAGACAGGACTACATAAAGTCACAACTCAGAAACAGGGGGCATTGTAGACAAAGGAAAAAAGTAAAAATGAAAGAATGCACTATGAAGGGGTTCTCACCTTGTTTTTGGTTTCTTGATGAATCCAGCTTGGCCCAAGGTCGAAGCATCTACTTGAATGTCATCCTCTTCCCTCAATGCATCTTCTAATGCAGCTGCCACCTTTGGTGCAATCATGGGTTCCTCATACTCTTTAGTGGTGCGTGTAGGCAAGTCAAGTTCCAGCATCAGGATATTCTCAGCCTAAGAAATAGGGTAGGGGAGTAATTAGAAAGGTTCTGAATAAAAAAAGGAGGTTTCTTATTTATTCCTTATTGAAAAAGAATCTAACAATTAGATGCCAATGTCTCTTTCATCTCAAAAGTATCTCTCTTAATGTTACTACTAGTAAGTAAATTATTGAAGTACAACATTTTCACACATCTGACCTTGCTGTGTGCTTGACCTTGTTTGGATCACTTGCAAAATCTAATAGTTTTATCTGCTGGTTACAATGATAAAGCTACATGCACTGATCAGCCATAGTATTAAAACCACATTAATATTGTGTAGGTCCCAAAATAGCTCTCACCAATGGTACAGCTCAGATGCTCACATGCATTTGTAAGTGCTTTTGACAAAAGACAGGTGGCAGCATGCGCACTCTGACCCATCTATAGATACTTAGATCCATACACCACAAGCTGGGATGCACTGTGTTTGTTTTGACACCTTTCTATCTTAGAACACTTTAACATTTATCAATTTGTGCTAAAGTGACACTTCGGTGGGATCGGAATAGAGAGGCTAGCTTTTGCAGATCAAATGCAACAGTCTTTGGTGCCCATGACCACTTTTGGGAGGTACTAACAACTGCATACTGGGAGATGCTCTGACCAGTTCATCTAGCTCTTAATCGTACCCTCATAAAAGTCACTCAGACCTTAACAATTAATTTGTTATGCATCAAAGTTTATAGTCAAATTACCTTGCTAGCCTATTTACAGCATTTGTCCATAAATAATCCATTATAATCCATAATATTCAACTTTTAATCCATTACATGATTGTTGTCTCAAACATTTATACTGTTGCCTTTTAAAATGATTCATTTGCTATGTTATCCAATTGCGACATTCCTATTGCCAGCACTATTTATGGAGTATACTGGTATAGACGCACCCTATATCTGGGTTCAGGGCGCATCACCATGGCCATGCATGCATGTTGACTCAGCGGCCTCCTGTACCCGACTGCAGACACTGGTCTTCTCATCATCTGCTGGTCACTGATCAATGCATGGACAGATAGATGGGAAGAGAGAAAGAGAGAAATACAGAGAGACAGTTCTTGTCATTACTTGACAACGGCTATTACAATGGCTATTATTGCCATTCAAAATGCTTTTAATGCTCAAGTCAAGTCAAGAAGCTTTTATTTTCATTTCAACCATCTATAGCTGTTGCAGTACACAGTGAAATGAGAAAACGTTTCTTCAGGACCATGGTGCCACATAGAACAAAGACAAGGCTAAGGACTCCTTACTTGCCACCTAGTGCAAATAGTGCAGGACAAGACCAACAAGACAGTGCGAGACAAAAGACAGTACAAACAAAAAATGACAAGACAATACACAAAAGACAATAAACAGAAACAGCACAGTCCTGTGTAAATACTGTATGTTCAGACAATATTACATGCACAGAAATACTGGAATGAACAGTGTTATAGCAGCAGTTATCAGATATTGTAAAGGATTGTGCAAAACAGCAATCAACTGAAATGTCAGACAATGTGCAAACAGAAAAAGTGCATGTAAAAAGATTAATGGATATATATTGGAAGTGTGTTTATTTAGTGTAGGTCTGTGCAGTCCATACAGTTGATGTGCGTGTGTGTGTTGTGCTCAGTACAGTTCAGTTATTAAGGAGTCTAATGGCTTGTGGGACACAGTCTGGCCGTGAGGGCCCGAATGCTTCGGTACCTTTTTCCAGACGGCAGTAGGGTGAAGAGTGTGTGTGAGTGGAGAGAGACTCCAGTGATTTTCTTAGCTGTCCTCACTATCCGCTGCAGGGTCTCGCAATCCGAGATGGTGAAGTTCCCAAACCAAACAGTGATGCAGCTGCTCAGAATGCTCTCAATGGCCCCACTGTTAAAAGTAGTCAGGATGATTGAGGGAGATGTGTCTTTCTGAGCCTTCGTAAGAAGTAGAGACACTGCTGGGCTTTCGTGGTGATGGAGCTGGTGTTGAGTGACCAGGTGAAGTTAGATCCGCTAGACGAACACCAAGAAATTTGGTGCTCCTCTACAGATGATCCGTCGATGTTCAACGGAGAGTTGTCTCTCTGTGCTCTCTGCATGTCAACAACCATCTCTTTGGTTTTATCAATATTCAGAGAAAGTTGTTGGCTCTGCACCAGGTAGTTAGCTGTTGCACCTCCTCTCTGTATTCTGACTCGTCGCTCTTGCTGAGGAGACCCAACACAGTCGTGTTATCTGCGAACTTGATAATATGATTCGAACTGCGCATTGCTGCACAGTTGTGAGTCAGCAAAGTGAACAGCAGTGGACTGAGCACTCAGCCCTGGGGGTCTCCAGTGCTCAGTGTGGTGGTGCTGGAGATGTTCAGTCCCAGCAGTCTCAGCTTCCCAATCAGGTGCTGAGGGATGATAGTATTGAATGCTGAACTAAAGTCTATGGACAGCATTCGTACATAGGTGTCTTTATTTTCCAGGTGGGTGAGGGTTAAATGAAGGGCCGTGGCAATGGCATCATCCGTGGAGCGGTTTGGACGATATGCAAACTGTAGGGGGCCCAGTAAGGGTGGAAATTGGGTCTTGATGTGCCTCATGACAAGTTTCTCGAAGCACTTCATTACGATGGGTGAGTGCGACGGGATGATAGGCATGACACTGTAAGCAGGGTGCTTAGAAAATGCGCAGAAGAGCTAGCGGATGTCTTTACTGATATCTTCAAAATTTCCCTGAACAGCGCCGTTGTTTCTACGTGCCTCAAGACAACCACCATTGTCCAACCACTCATTTCTTTGGGACGGGGACAATGGTGGTTGTCTTGAGGCACGTAGAAACAACGGCGCTGTTCAGGGAAATGTACAAGATGTCAGTAAAGACATCTGCTAGCTGTTCTGCGCATTTTCTAAGCACCCTGCTAGGAATGTTGTCTGGTCCAGCAGCCTTCTGTGGGTTAACTCTGCAGAGTACCTAGTCATCAGGGGGAGGGATGGTCTTCCTTGCTGTTACATTGTTCTGCACCTCAAACCGAGTGTAGAAGTCATTCAGTGCATCTGGGAGGGAGGCATCACAATCACAGGAAGGTGAAGCGGTCTTGTAGTTCGTGATCGCTTGTATGCCCTGCAACATGCGCCGGGTGTCTCCACTGTCCTGGAAGTGGCTATGGATTGTCTGGGCGTGTGCGTGCTTTGCCACTCTGATGGCTCGGGACAGTTTGGCCCTTGCTGTCCCCTGATCTGAAGGCTAGGTCTCTAGTCTTCAGCAGCACACACACTTTAGCAGTTGCCCACGGCTTCTGGTTGAAGTGTGTGGTGATGGACTTGGAGACGGTTATGTCATCAATGCACTTGCCGATGTAGCTGGACACTGATGCCGTGTACTCCTCCAAGTTAATGATGTCGCCGTTGGTTGCAGCCTCGCTGAAGATGTTCCAGTCAATGCACTCAAAGCTGTCCTGAAGAGCAGAGGTGGCTCCTGCTGGCCAGGGTTTCACCTGCTTCAGAACCGGTTTAGAGCGTCTGACGAGTGGTTTGTATGCTGGAATTAGAGATAACAGATGTGGTCTGAGTAGCCGAAGTGGGGGTGGGGCTCCGCACGATACGCGCCGGGAACGTTTGTGTAAACAAGATCCAGCGTGTTTTCACCTCTCGTAGCAAAGTTCCACATGCAGATGAAATTTAGGGAGCTCTGACATGAGATTTGCATAATTGAAAACAAAGACGCAGCAGTTTCTAAACTCTTGCCGTGTAGTGAGTTCTAGTCGAATGTAGTTCAGTTTATTGTCCAGGGAACAAACATTGGAGAGTAGAATGTATGGGAGAGCCGGCCAGCTAGGGTTTGTTTTTAGCGTAGCACGGACACCCGCTCGCTTACCGCGCTTCCATTTCCTCGCACACCACTTTTGGCGTCCCCTCTCCTGGTCTCCGGTATCAGGTGACGCCAGGGACTGGAGGCCTGGTCTCCACAGTATGCCGAGATCGCGAAGCCTTTCCAATACATCATCGCGCAGGTTGGTTGTTGCCCGATTTCCGTATTCTATTAGTTCCTGGTGGTTGTATACATGAACACCGCTGTCTCTGGTGTCCATGCTATAACTATTGCTAATGTGTGTAATTTTATTACATATAGATTTGTTATTCTTAAACCCTATTCTTGAAAACATGCAAATATATGTCTTAAATTGAGAATGAGAACAGTTCTCATGAAAACAACCAAAATGCACAGTAAAATTTAATCAAATAAAGACCTGTCCTAACACAGCTACTGTTCACACACACGCATTTACATACTCTTGAACACGGGTAATGGGTTTCATTTTCCAGATGTCATCCTCCTCATCAAAGGTCGCTCTCGAAATAATCTTATTCTTCTCCTCCAACGGAATGAAATTCTCGATGATCAAATGCCTGGTAAGAACAAACCAGAGGTCAAAGATCAATATGAGCCTTCGGGAACAAGCAGTTCTTAGTGTTAATGAACTAAAATTTAGTTATTTCAAGCTCCTACTTTCAGACAGTCTGCTTCACCACAAAGATATATTAATTCCATAGAACCACCTTCACAATGTTTTCTATGAAATATCCACCTCTAGTTTATACCAAGACATGCACACACATTCAACAACACCATAATAGGGAAGAATATAAGATTCGTAGGTGCTTCCACTCCTGATGCATGCAAGTGGACAAGATGCCCCATGATAAGAGCATAACTGATCAGCAATACATTCTATATTTCACATTTTTAGAACAGAATGAGCAGCTCTGTTTTCTTCTGTCTTGCAAAAAAATAGGCTTGAAAAATAACAGATAAAAATTCCCCTAGAATAATATAAGTCCAAAATTAATGCAAGTTCTACCAGGAGCTAATTTCTGATAGTGTTTCTGATAACATATTTTACTCCTGTAGGTAATAATTAATTAAAATAAGGTTATGCTGTTATATTATTAATTAAAAAGTTATGCTGTAAGGAAGAGACAGAAATATGTAAACGCCTTCATACTTCAGTTTGAGTTCTCTGGTTAATTCGTTCTGTGTCTGCTCCAACTCTTGCCTCTCTTTAATATGTACCTCCTGGACATCATGGATCTCTGCCTTCACAGCTTGTAGCTTTGCAAAGAGCTGAGCAAGATAAAGAATGCGGATCAATTCAAGAACTAAATGTGTGCTTACAGATAAAAATACATTTCTCAGGTTTAGTCATGGATAAAAGTGGAAGCAGAAATGTTTCTGGATACAACTTCCAATTAAATTAATGAATGAAAAATTAATTTGCAATTAAACCTGTACGCAGCATTATCCATGCTGTCAAAATTAGAATCTTAATAGCTGTGCCTCTGATATGTTAGCAGCACGGTTGTGTGTGGCACTGGGATAAGTGTATCAGGGTTTCACGAGATACTGCCTTATACCTTTTTTAGTTTCTTGGTCTTTATATCAACTTCCTGTTGCAGCGAGCTGTATGTCTCCTTCAGCTCAAGGGTCTCTTCATCGCGACACTCCACCTCTTGTTGCATCTCTCGTTCACGCCTTTTCTACTCAAATGTACAAGAAATCCCCCAAAAAATAGGTATACAAATGCCATAAACCAATATGTACTGAATGTTATTTTTTTAGAATCATGGTGTACATACAACTATTGATAGAGAAGAAACTAAGAATTCATTAATTATAATATACAAATAAATATTACTTATATTATACACATATATAAACACAAAGGAAGGTTTATTACAAACATATGGTAGATTTTTACCTGTTCTGCAATTTCCTGCCTTTTCTGGTCCAGAATTCTCTGCTGCTCATTAGTGTGGTCAACAATGTTTTTCCCTCCAACCAACAGCTTGCTTTCCATAGCCTTAGGGTAAGAGTAAAATGAGAGAAAAATGTTACAACTCTAAAACTACAGGTTCTTTAGTGACTGATGCTTCTGCCAAAGAGGCAGAAACGCCTATAGAAAACTCTTATTTTAAGAATTTTATTTTATTTAATATTAGGGCCACGGCTAGCCCTTTGAAGTTACCTTGACTTTGGCTGCAAGCATCTCAGATGCCTCCTTTTCCCGATGGAGATCATTCATCTTCTTCTCCTTCTCCAACAGCAGTCGCTGTTTCTCCTCTGCCACCAGACTATGGTCCTCCATAATGGCTTTCTTCTCCTTTTCTAGGTTCTCCTGCTGCTCCCGCCAATAATCATCTATGTTCTTATCCCCACCCGCCCCTTCCTCCTCCTCCTCATCATCATCCTCATCATCTTCGTCTTTCACATCATCATCCAGTTCCTCTCCTCCCTCCCCAAGTCTCCTCTTCTGCCTTTTCTTCTTTTTCCCTGATCGTTTCTCCAACTGCTGCTTCAGACGAGCGATTTCCTCCTGAAACTCCCTTAGAAGGGCGTCCTTGGGGTCTTCGTTGATGCGGGGTTTGTTTTTGATGTTTTTGGCACGGTTTGAGTAGCGTAGTGTAGTTAGAGTCTCCTCTACATTGTATGAGGCTGGTCCAATGTTAGCCACCATGACAGTGCGGGCATTGCCTCCCAGCGAGTCCTGTAGCAGACGCGTGAGCTTGGAATCTCTGTACGGAATGTGGGAGCTTTTGCCATCCACTAATGCAGAAATGACATTACCCAAAGCAGACAGGGAGAGGTTGATTTTGGTGGCCTCCTTTAGTCTTTCTCCTTGAGCACCTGTTTTTGCCTGCCTTTCACTTCCTGCCAGGTCAACCAAATTGAGTTTTCCAACACGGATGTGGTTCTCCCCATCTAGACCCAACTCACTACACTCAATAGTGATGACAAATATGGCATGAGAACGGGAACTATGCTCATTCATGTTGGTTGAGCCAACTGAACGGTTTTGGTTACCTACATTCATAACATGCTCAATCTCCCGGTCACTTTTAGTGACAAATGAAGAAAGGTCTTTGACATAAACACCTGTGTCAGGTCTCTCTTTCAGCTCCAGGCGACGAGACTGGTCCTTGGCTAGCAGGTCCCTGACCTCCTCTTGGTAAATCTCCAGGTATGATGCCCTGACCAGATATTGCTGGTTCTGTGATCGGGAGATATGTGTAAAAATGTGCTCAAAGGAGTTGGGAATGACTCCTCTTTTTTCTGGGTCACTGCGTACTCCTTCCATTGTATATGTTTTTCCTGTACCTGTTTGTCCATAAGCAAAGATGGTGCCATTGAATCCCAACAACACTGACTCCACCAGTGGTCTGAAAGTCTCATCATAGAGGTCAACCTGCTTTGAATTCCAGTCATAGACCGAGTCAAAAGTAAAAACTTTGGGGTGTTCATGAGTGGACCCACTTCTTGGATTACGCACTACAATCTGACCTAGCTTTACATCTACAGTCACGACTCTCTCAAAGTTTGCAGCACGCTCTTTTTCATTCATCGGGCGACACCGCACAACAACCTTCACAGACTCCGAGCTCTTGCTTCTAGACATAATTGCGCCTACTTTTACCTTCCTGGTGTTGCTGGCATTGATGTATTTGCTTGCAGTATTACTTCACAGTGATGGCACTTTCAGTATCATAACCTGCAATGAGAACAACAATTGCTTGAATACTTATAACATATAATGTATCCTCAAACAAGTTAAAATGCAGCAGGCTACTCACACAGACAACCTTATAGTGAAGACTAGTGTTGCCAAATCCTAAATCTCAAAAAATCTTTATTATATAGATATAGATTTGACTTAAACAACTTTAGAAATGTAGGTTATATAGCATCTTTTTAAAAACACCATAAACTTAAAAATACTGTTAAAAACTGTTTCAAAACCTATTAAAGGTCATGAGGTGTCTAAAAAATCTGACAAAACTGACTAAATTCACCAAATTGGCATCAACACTGATTACATTACGAACCCAGCCTTGACTGAAATCCTACAAATCCTAACAATTAAGCTAATGTGCCTGTAGACCTTTTAGAGACCATTTTAGTTGATTTCATATGAATGATGGCAATATAACGAAATATGGCAATAAACCCTAATATATTTCTGATTCGGTCATAATAACCAGTATGAATGCAAATGTAATATTTTACGTATAAAGCATGTTGCTGTTAATTTTTACTCAATAAACTCAAACTCTCCTATTTATATAGCATATTTAGCTAACATAGCTAGAGCAGGCTTTAGCTCGAGTCTAACACTTTATAAAGGGTTTTCTTGTACTCGCTATGGTTGTTTACATTTCCGAGGTGACGATTAATCACGCACAAGCTGTGCACTTCTTGAGCCAGCTAAAAAAAAAAATTCATAACGGTTTTGCAAATGTAGGTAACTAACAAGCTAGCTAGCTAATGCTAGTTGAATCAGCACACAGTTCCTGGCAACCTCATCCTGTAGCGGCCAAGCAACGGCAAACATTTACTAGCCTACCAAGCTAGCTCCATATTATAAACACAAGCGCTTAGCGTATTGCTGTGTCACAGTTTCGTGTAAAACAACACGTTAATAATAAAGAACTTTACCTGCACACCTAGGCGACACCTCCGTCAGACATTTCTGCATATTCCTGCACGACCGCTACTCTGTGATTGAAAGTGAATGAGGTGTAGGTGTGAATGTATGTGTGCTTGTGTCTAGTGGATACCGTGTGTTTGGATTAGTTTTGTATCATTCGATAGAGAGTCGGCTCTTTGAATCGGCTCCATTGGGTGAACGTTGAGAGCAGACTTGCTACTGAAGATGTAACATTTGTAAACTTTGAGCTTTTTTTGCACTAAATTGAACCAACTTTTGTACTTTTACCATAACATTTTTATTTAAATTGGTTTATTCTACAAAAAGTTTACTGTTACTGTATCTGATGGATTGATTGATAGATATATTGATATATAGATAAAAATGTTTTAAATGTGAGCTCAAATATCAAATACACTGTTAATGCTGTAACAACAGGCAAAACTCTAAGTGACTTTATAGCCTCATTATTTATCATGAGTTTTAACTGTGCTTACAGTTGGAGTTTTACTTGTGATATTTTCATTTTAAGATTTTTTCATGTTAATGCTGCTAACACAGGGTTTTAATCAATCTTAGGTAAGTGTTTTATGCTGGTCAGGATCACAGTGGATACAGAGATATACCAGGAAAACTGGCCACAGTGTCCACACCAAATGTCAGCTAGCTTCTATTTCATAATGTTCTTTATCTTTATCATAATGCTCTTTTATTTATTGTATGTTACTGTTTATGTGAACATAACATACATGCATTGTTTCAGCATCTAAACAGCTACATTAACAGGATTACATTAGCATGAAATGCAGTATCGTGTGAATACTATATACATATACTATTTTTCAATACAGTTATATTCAAGCATGGAATGTTCTTATCTGAGGGGGAAAAAAAAAAGTTTTTTATGCCAAAAATCCCCCAAACTCTTCTGTAAGTTGTTCCCCTGAGATTACTAAAGAATAGAAATTTTCACAGTTCTAAACACTTCAGTGCTTCTAAAGTTCATCTTAATTTTGCTTTTTAATTGGGTTGTCCATTCCAAAGAAGGAAGAGGGCCTGCCATGGATATATATCTCTTTCCCGCTTAATGAAGGCTGAGAACAAAGACACAGTTACTTATAAAATGGTCAGCTTTGCCCAAGATGTACAGGTCAAGGTGACCTACATCTGGATGAACACTGACCACCTTCACCTGCATAAAAAGAAAGCAAAAATTAGGTTGTGAACAGGGTAAAGTAAAGAATGAGCTAAAAAAAACACATTCTCAGGTCTACAAAGATCAATAAAATGTCTTCAACCAAAAAGGATTATAAATCCAAATGACAAAAATTACTAAGAACCTAATTCCCATGATTTTATTTCTGCTGTTAAAGAGTTTTGTAAAACATCACTGAATACTTGATTCGGATTGGTCAGAGTGCGTTCAGAATGAGCATGGCTCAGGAAGTCGTTGCAAATAAGATTCATATTAATGTGTTTGTTTTTATATTACATACAGAGCTTTGATTAACATTTGAGTAACATCAACATTAACATTTCTTATCCTTGTACACCCAGTTGGAAATCAATCACCTTTCCTTTGAAGAGTTTCTCGATATGTCATAAAGTGGGGACTGGCTTCACCTGACTCCAGCAACTTGAAGGCCTTTTGCTAGAGGAGATGAGGAAATTAATCAGACATAGAGAATCTGCTGGTAGTAAATACTAGAGGCCTATAGAATTCAAGTCTACTTTCACATGGCTGTTAGTAGTCATTTGAGATTATAGCCATAACTAGTTCTTAGTGGTATTTAGAAATGGCAAAAGATGTTATAAGTTAGGGTAGTATCAGTTTGAAACTGTACTGAAATACGGGATTAGTTTTTTTTTATGCAATGAATGCATTTATTTATGCATGATACAGATCGTATTTGTGAACAAAGTACATTGCAACATTTTTTTTAAATTCATTCATTCATTCATTCATTCATTCATTCATTCATTTTCTACAGCATATCCGATCTTCTCGGGTCATGGGGAGCCTGTGCCTATCTCAGGCGCCATCGGGCATCGAGGCAGGATACTCCCTGGAGTGCCAACCCATCGCAGGGCACACACACACTCTCATTCACTCACACACACACACACACACACTCTACGGACAATTTGGAAAAGAGAAGAGACAAAAGTGGTGGAAGCCCCACATGACTCAAATAAACCCACATAAACAAATGAATGCAAACCTTAACCCTTTACCACTTTAAGACACAAATGCAGCAGTACTGCAGTTTTAGACACATCCCAACTTACCCAGTTTGATCCAATATGGAGGTGAATCCATACATAAGGTCTGGAAAGCAGTGTGTCGATGTGCTTCTCTCCATCCTGCACCAACGTATCAGCCCACACAACATAGCGCTGCAGGCCCACGTGCTCCTCCAACACAGGAAACTGGGCTGGAGCTCCAGGAAGAGCCAGCACCGGGTGCTCCAGCGGGGGAAGCCTGAGATTATGTATTTATCTGCATTTCTATGATGGCTCACTAAATAACACATTTTGGTAATCAGTCACTCCAGATGAAGTAGTGCAATCAAAATCATGACACATTTCACCTTTTAATCCAATGTGGAATGTAGTAGGAGCTGAAATACAGGCCAACAAATGGGACAGAACGATCAAATTCAACACCAATGTGGTCCCAGAATGGACCAAATGGATTTCCATCCTGTAAAAAAAAGAAAATCAGTAATTAACCTAAAAGGCCAGAAGAGGGCAGAGCTTTATTACTGATGCCAAGAAGAACACTTAAGTTATCTTTTTATTAAAAAGTCACCTTTTATTAAGCCGCAAAATAAAATGACTCAATAACATTTCATATATCTTTAAATTTTAAAGTTGTGTCTTAACAAATATTTGTCTGTTTCTAATCTGTGAATCTTTTCCCAAACAAAGAAATTACGGATATTTCCTACCTATCTGGGGGAAAATATATATTATTGCAATCTGTTATTATTCTTTATCATGCTACAGGTAGGCACATAGAGACCACAGAATAACCAACAAAATTTTCTGCATCCTTATAATCTTGTAATCTTTAATGGATTGATATCATACAAGTCACTGTTTAATACTACCTAAATGTGGCTTGTGAAGTAACAGCATTCTTTATGTACTGTTTTAACATGATGGAGAGTCAGAGCTCATCGTGAAGGTCACCACCCAGAAGCAGCCAACACAGAACTGGGACTGTTAGCCTTTGCTTAGAGTGAAATGGTGTGTGTGCATTACTAACTGAGTGCAAGTTTGTGTACTAGACATTTCCTGACAAATATAGTAGCCCTTCTTTAAGTCCTGATAATGTTTACCGTGCAAGTGCCGTTACTGTTCACACCGAGTGATAGCGCTAATGCTATGCTAGCGTTTTCTGTGCATTCAAGCGATCCGTAATTTTGTTAATCCTGTTTATGCCGTTAGTTTCTTTGTGTATTTATTGCTAGCAGTAAACTGTGAGTTTATTCTCATATGAATTATGTCTGTTTACTGCGTTTGGTGACCGAGCCATATTACTGATGCAGGGTTCTCAAGTTTTGAAGACAGGCAAGAGTGACATCTCCAAGCTGCTGCTTGTTCTGAGCAGGTGTTGTCAGTGAACCTGGGCCCCCTGGCACCATCTCAGGGCTCTCAGTTTGAGAACCACTGGCCTAGACTACTTGTACAACAGATGAGGTACAAGGGCATGATTCTTAGCCCTGTGAGCAATTACACCTGGAGCATTGTGGAGGAGTGGCCATCTAACCTAGGGCCTAGGGCTCCAACATCTCCGACTCAGCCAATGCAGTCCTCACCCTATCATCAACCTAGGGAGGAGGGCACCTCGATCTCAAATTAACATGCATTATTGTTGACAAAAAAAGACGAGGCGAAAATGTTTTGTATAAAGTAAAAACTAAAAAAAAATCTCTCTTCATTTTCGTCTACAATTGTCTCTACTTTTTCATCAGCTGTTACGCCTTTAAAATATTCAGAACGAGTTTGCGGCTTCGCGCTGCTCAAGAAAGAATTCGTCCACACGCCGCTCAATAAATAAATAAATAAATAAATAAATAAATCCTGAGCGCAAGATTAGGCCTAATCTTTTCAGTTTTTCTGAGTATATTTATTTTATTTCTGATTTGAACAGAAACATGAGACACAAGGTGTTATGACTCCGCCTGGACTTTGGCCACGTGCACTTGTTTATGTTCCTCGTCACATGTCTGCCCTGCCCTCGTCTGTTCCTCCCTGTTTCCACACCCGCTCCTAATTGTATCTGATTGTCCTTTGTATATAAGTGTGCCGCGTTGCCGATGGCAGCGCGGAATCTACTGTTGTCATGTCTTGTCTTCAGTCTGTCATGTTTAGTGTTTCCTTTGTTATTAAACCCTGTTTATTTTGGCTATCCTGCGTTTGGGTCCGCTTCCTTGCCCTGCGTCATGACAACCAAAACAGTTTTAAAAACCTTTGTAACTTAAGCTGTCAGTCAGAGTCTGTTGGGCCCCAGCTTTTGAATTGTGTTGGTTAAAATAAAATACCCTTCAGAACAGGTTAATCATTTGTGAATGTGTCTCCTAAATCAGAAATTGAAAACCAGACACGTTTGACATTTGCATTCAACAGAAATCATTCAAGTGTATTTTGTCAGGTAATTATGACATTTAACCAATGTTTGAGATATGTAAAACACTTTTTTTACTGAAATGTTATCAGTACTAATCTCAGTAATAATGTTATTTTTAAAAAAAACTACAATTTTGTGACTAAAACTAGACTAAAATTAAAAGACTTTTAGTCGACTAAAACCTGACTAAGATACCTTGAGTTTTCTTTTGACCAAAACTAGACTAAAATGACGAGACTTTTAGTCGACTAAAACTTGACCAACAAAAAAAGATATGTGAATGACTAAATATGACTGAAACTAACAAGGACATTTTGCACAAGACTAAGACTAAATTAAAAATAGGTGACGAAAATAACACTACACTCCAGTCCTTCCAACTTTGATGACTTAAATAGAACAGCATTACATCCCTAATTAATGTCAGTCCAATGCAGACCTACTCCATGACCCCTCCTTTCTTCGCATATATGGTTCCTAGTGCTAAAAGGAAAGGAAAGATTAGTATAGGATTAAGATAGGGATACAACCCAAAATCAAAAAGTTGGGACAGTATGGAAAACAAAAATAAAAAAGAAAGTAGTGATTTCTAAATTTACTTTGACTTGTATTTCATTACAGACAATACAACAGTACATTATTTAATGTGTTCCTCATGATTTTTATTGGTTTTTTTTTTTGTTTTTTATTTCAAAGAAAACAAAATTCCTATTTTGGTTCTCACAACACATTTCAAAAGATGTTTATGGACACCAAGTGATGAAGTGTTTCAGGTGTAATTTTGTCCCATTCTTACTGCAAACAAGTCTGAAGGTGGGCAACAGTACGGGGTCCTCGTTGTCGCATTTTGCGCTTCAAAATGCACCATACATTCTCTATTGGAGACAGGTCGGGACTGCAGGCAAGCCAGTCAAGTACCTGTAACCTCTTCCTCCACAGCCAGGACTTTGTAATGTGTGCAGAATGTGGTTTTGCATTATCTTGTTGAAATATGCATGGACATCCCCGAAAAAGGGGCCCGGCTGGGCTCAGCACGAAGGAGCGACGTGGGGCCGATCTGTGGGCCCACCACCTGCAGGAGAAACCATAAGGGGCTGGTGCAAAGTGGATTGGGTGGCAGTCGAAGGCGGGAGCCTCGGCGACCCAATCTCCGGACACGGAATCTGACTCTAGGGACATGGAATGTCACCTCACTGGGGGGGAAGTAGCCTGAGCTGGTACGGGAGGTTGAGAGATACCGACTAGAGATAGTTGGGCTCGCCTCCACGCACAGCTTGGGCTCTGGAACCCAACTCCTCGAGAGAGGCTGGACTCTCCACTACTCTGGAGTTGCCCGCGGTGAGAGGCGGCGGGCTGGTGTGGGCTTGCTCATAGCCCCCCAGCTCAGCAGCCATGTGTCAGAGTTCACCCCGGTGAACGAGAGCGTCGTTTCCCTGCTCCTTCGGGTCGGGGAGAGGTCTCTCACTGTTATTTGTGCTTATGGGCCAAATGGCAGTGTAGAGTACCTGACCTTCTTGGCGTCTCTGGGAGGGGTGCTAGAAAGTGCCCCGACTGGGGACTCCGTCGTTCTATTGGGGGACTTCAACGCTCACGTGGGCAGTGACAGTGAAACCTGGAGGGGCGTGATTGGGAGGAACGGCCCCCCCGAACTGAACCCGAGTGGTGTTCTGTTATTGGACTTCTGTGCTAGTCACAGTTTGTCCATAACGAACACCATGGTCAAGCATAAGGGTGTCCATCAGTACACATGGCACCAGGACACCCTAGGTTGGAAGTCGATGAATCGACTTTGTTGTTGTTTCATCTGATCTCCGGCCGTATATCTAGGACACTCGGGTAAAGAGAGGGGCGTAGCTGTCAACTGATCACCACCTGGTGGTGAGTTGGGTCCGATGGCAGGGGAGGAAGTTGGACAGACTTGGCAGACCCAAACGTACTGTGAGGGTCCGCTGGGAGCGTTTGGCAGAGTCTCCTGTCAGAGAGATCTTCAACTCTCACCTCCGGCAGAGCTTCAACCAGATCCCGAGGGAGGTTGGAGACATTGAGTCCGAGTGGACGATGTTCTCCACCTCCATTGTCGATGCAGCCGCACGGAGCTGTGGCCGTAAGGTCTCTGGGTGCCTGTCGTGGCGGCAATCCCCGAACCCGGTGGTGGACCCCGGAAGTAAGGGATGCCGTCAATCTGAAGAAGGAGTCCTATCAAGCCTGGTTGGCTCGGGGGACTCCGGAGGCAGCTGATAGTTACCGGAGGGCCAAGCGAGCTTCAGCCCGGGTGGTTGCAGAGGCAAAAACTCGGGTCTGGGAGGAGTTCGGTGAGGCCATGGAGAAGGACTATCGGTTGGCCTCGAAGAAATTCTGGCAAACTGTCCGGCGCCTCAGGAGGGGGAAGCAGTGCTCTGCTCACACTGTTTACAGTGGGAGTGGGAATCTGCTGACTTTGACTGGGGACATCCTCGGACGGTGGAAGCAGTACTTTGAGGATCTCCTCAACCCCACCAACATGTCTTCCATTGAGGAAGCAGAGGCGGAGGGTTTGGTTGTGGACTCGTCGATCCCCCAAGCTGAGGTCACTGAGATAGTTGAGACGCTCCTCGGTGGCAAGGCACCGGGGGTGGATGAGATCCACCCTGAGTACCTTAAGTCTCTGGATGTTGTGGGGCTGTCTTGGTTGACACGCCTTTGCAACATCGCGTGGCGGTTGGGGACAGTGCCTCTGGACCGGCAGACTGGGGTGGTGGTCCCTTTGTTTAAGAAGGGGGACCGGAGGGTGTGTTCCAACTACAGGGGATCACACTCCTCAGCCTCCCCAGAAAAGTCTATGCCAGGGTACTGGAGAGGAGAATTCGGCCGATAGTCGAACCTTGGATTCAGGAGGAACAATGCGGGTTTCGTCCTGGTCGTGGAACACTGGACCATCTCTATACCCTCACCAGGTTGCTGGAGGGTTCATGGGAGTTTGCCCAACCAGTCCACATGTGTTTTGTGGATCTGGAGAAGGCATTTAACTGTGTCCCTCATGGTGACCTGTGGGGGGTGCTCTGGGAGTATGGGGTTCGGGGCCCTCTGCTAAGGGCTGTCTGGTCCCTATATGACCGGAGCAGGAGTTTGGTTCGCATTGCCGGCAGTAAGTCAGACTTGTTCCCGGTGCATGTTGGACTCCGGCAGGGCTGCCCTTTGTCACCGGTCCTGTTCATTATTTATATGGACAGGATTTCTAGGCGCAGTCGGGGGCCGGAGGGAGTCTGGTTTGGGGACCACAGGATTTCGTCTCTGCTTTTTGCAGATGATGTTGTCCTGTTGGCTTCTTCAAATCAGGACCTTCAGCATGCACTGGGACGGTTTGCAGCCGAATGTGAAGCGGCGGGGATGAGAATCAGCACCTCCAAGTCCGAGGCCATGGTTCTCGGCCGGAAAAGGGTGGCTTGCCCCCTTCAGGTTGGTGGAGAGCTCCTGCCTCAAGTGGAGGAGTTTAAGTATCTTGGGGTCCTGTTCACGAGTGAAGGAAGGATGGAGCAGGAGATCGACAGGCGGATCGGTGTATCTTCTGCAGTGATGCGGTCGATATACCAATCTGTTGTGGTGAAGAAAGAGCCGAGCCGCAAGGCGAAGCTCTCTATTTACCAATTGATCTACGTTCCTACCCTCACCTATGGTCATGAGCTTTGGGTCATGACCGAAAGGACAAGATCCCGGATACAGGCGGCCGAAATGAGTTTCCTCTGCAGAGTGGCTGGGCGCACCCTTAGAGATAGCGTGAGGAGCTCAGTCACTCGGGAGGAGCTCAGAGTAGAGCGGCTGCTCCTCCACATTGAGAAGGGTCAGCTGAGGTGGCTCGGGCATCTGTTTCGGATGCCTCCTGGACATGTCCAACCGGGAGGAGGCCCCGGGGAAGACCTAGGACATGCTGGAAGGACTATGTCTCTCGGCTGGCCCGGGAATGCCTCGGTATTCCCCCAGAAGAGCTGGAGGAAATGTCTGGGGAGAGGGAAGTGCCCCCGCGACCCAGCCCTGGATAAGCGGTAGAAAATGGATGGATGGATGGATGGATGGATGGATCCCTGAAAAAGATGTCTTCTTGAAGACAGCATATTGTGCTCTAAAATCTCTATGTACTTTTCAGCATTAATGGTGCCTTCACAGATGTGCAATTTACCTTTGCCAGGTCAACAACTAACTAAAAACTAAAGCTAATGTTGACAGCTCTGGTTAATAACAAACCACTTCTTTAACCTTCCTATTTTCCTTGGGGCTATTTGACCCGGCTGAAAGGTTTAATGAAAGTTTAATGTGTCATAACTTGGGTTTTCTTCCACATATTTCCCTGAAATTTACCAGGATTGTTCTAAATTATGAACTTTGCAAGTAAAATTAATTTTGTCTATTTTCATTAAACTATGTCTTCAGACGAGTATATACTATGCGTTTTGGATGCTTCTCAGTCATTTTGACCCGGCCACATTTAGTGGGGCAATAGGTCACACTTTTGCCCTTTTCAATTCAATTTTCAATTAAATTTAATCCAAGTTTATTTGTCTAGCGCTTTTTACAATAGACATTGTCTCAAACCAGCTTTACAGAACATAAACATAGAGCAGAAGGTAAACATAATTAATGATAAAGGAAATAACAAATAATAAAAGTAAAATAATTGAATAAAAAATTCTAGATTATTATTAGATATAAATAGTTCACAATCTGTATGTATTTATCCCCCTATGAGCAAGTCTGAGGTGACTCAGGCTGCAGTGGCAAGGAAAAACTCCCTTAAATTGGTAAAGGAAGAAACACTGGGTGACACTGGGGGAGTGATTGTAATAAACAGTCAGATAAATTTTGTATTGGTGTAAGGATCATGGACTTCGGATCTCCTTAGTATCACAGAGTCTAACTGGAGATGTCTCAGGATTTTTAGAGTCAGCCTCGGCTCAGTGGACGTCCAAAGGCTTCGTACCACAGAGGACGTTGGGAGCTGGTACAATGTCTGGATGCCTCGGGATGAGTACAAAGAGAGAAGCAGTGGAAATGGATTAACATATCTGCTGTTCATAAAAATGTGCAGGTCTGATGTACTAGTGCATGATACTATAGGATGTATTATGTGTACGCCTGACTAAAGAGATGAGTTTTTAATCTACATTTAAACTGGGAAAGTGTGTCTGAGCCCCGAACACTATCAGGAAGACTATTCCAAAGTTTGGGAGCTAGATAAGAAAACGCTCTACCACCTTTAGTAGACTTAGATATTCTGGGAACTACCAGAAGTCCTGAGTTTTGTGATCTCAGAGAGCGTGAAGGATTGTAACGTGTTAGAAGACTAGTTAGATACATGGGAGCTAAACCATTAAGAGCCTTGTACGTAAGTAGCAGCAGTTTGTAATCAATTCTAAACTTAACAGGTAGCCAGTGTAGAGATGATAAAATTGGGATTATATGGTCATACTTTCTTGTCCTAGTGAGAACTCTGGCAGCTGCATTTTGGACTAACTGTAACCTATTTATTAAAGATGCAGGACAACCACCTAGTAATGCATTACAATAGTCCAGTCTAGAGGTCATGAATGCATGAACTAGCTTCTCAGCATCAGATACAGACAGGATGTTTCTCAGCTTGGCAATATTTCTAAGGTGGAAGAAGGCTGTTTTGGTAGCACTGTATGGGCAATATGGTTTTTAAAAGACAAGTTGCTGTCTAATATAACACCGAGGTCTTTCACTGTCGAGCTATTAGTAATATTACATCCCTCTAAATGGAAGTTAAGTTGTGAGAGTTTCTGTGCACTGGTTTTTGGACCTACAAGTAGTATTTCTGTCTTATCAGAGTTTAACAGAAAATTGCAGCTCATCCAGTCTTTTATCTCTCTAAGGCATTGAGTTAATTTTGACACTGTGGCTATTTCATCTGGTTTTGATGAGATTTATAACTGTGTATCGTCAGCATAACAATGGAAACTAATCCCATGTCTTCTAATAATGTTCCCTAATGGAAGCATGTATATCGAGAAAAGCAGAGGTCCTAGAACTGATCCTTGAGGGACCCCATAATTAACTGGTAATAAACTGGAGGATTCACCATTTAATTCTAGAAAATGGCATCGATCAGACAGGTAGGATCTAAACCAACTTAAAGCCTGTCCATGAATACCTGTGTAATTTTGTAAATGATCTGGAAGAATGTTGTGGTCTATAGTGTCGAATGCAGCACTAAGGTAAAGTAGAACTAAGGACATACAGTCTTGGTCCGAAGCTAAGAACAAGTCATTTGTAACTTTAACAAGTGCAGTTTCAAGGATGTTGCTCTCCTGTAAGAAGGAGCTCAGTTGGACAGACAACCTTTTCGAGTATTTTAGACATAAACGTAAGGTGTGAGATAGGTCTGTAATTTGATAGTTCATTTAGGTCTAAGTTAGGTTTTTTGTTGAGTTTTTTGTTAATAACTGCCAACTTAAAAGACTTTGGGACGTAACCTAAAGATAATGAGGAGTTAATGATATTAAGAAGAGACTCACCAGCTTTATGTAACACTTCTTTCAGTAGTTTAGTTGGGATGGAGTCTAGTGAACATGTTGTTGATTTAGCTGTAGTAATAAGTTTATCTAACTCTTCCTGTCCTGTATTTGTAAAGCTCTGTAAAGCCTTAGGTGAGATTGTGTCACTAGTTGCTCTCAAATGTTGAGCATCACCTATTTATTCCTGATACTTTCGATTTTATCAGTGAAGAATCTCATAAAATCCTCACTACTGAACTGTGATGGAATAGTGTGCTCAGATTTATGTTTTTTTTTTGTTTAAAAAAAAGCCACTGTGCTAAATAAAAACCTGGGATTGCTCTGGTTATTTTCTATGAGTTTGCTCAAGTGCTCAGCCCTAGCAGCTTTTAGAGCCTGTCTGTAGCTGGACATACTGTCCTTATACGCAATTCTAAAAACCTCTAATTTAGTTTTTCTCCATTTCTGTTCGAGGTTACGGGTCTCCCTCTTGAGGGTATGAGTATAACTATTATACCACGGTGCAAGTGTTTTATCTCTAACCTTCTGTAATCTGACTGGGGCGACGGTGTCTAATGTGCTAGTGAATATAGCGTCTCGTGGTTGTAAATATATCCTGATGATGTAGACTCGTTTAGACTGATGTATTCATTTGGTTTAATCCAAGTTTCGGTGAGGCAGAGTGCAGTAAGGCTATTTTCTGAGATCATTTCATTTACAATAAGTGCTTTGGGTGCAAGCGATCTAATGTTCAGAAGTCCAAACCTTAAGAACTGTTTTTGTTTGTTTCTTTGGCATTTTTCTGGTCTAATTACAGTAAGATTTTTTCGAGAACTTCTCACGTATTTACTTCTTGATCTCACTGCTCGGGGAACAGACACGGTTTCTATAGGGTGAGCTATGTGTGCATTTTTTGTGTCAATGTGCTGAGGTGAAGGATGGCTATTGAGATTTAAATTTAAAAGAGTAGTTTACCAGTCAGAAGGTGTTCAGCGCCCTGGAGATGTGGTTTCAGTGCAATGAACATACATACAAACACAAAAATGCACACATAAAATGTGCAATAACACACGCACCCAAAACACACACTCACACACCACACACACATGCACACACACAAATTGGGCATTGCATTTCATTAGGCCTCCAGGAAAAAAAAAGCCAAACATTTGTAAATATTTCACACTTTTGATATGCATTTGCCTAGCAGAGGTCAAAATATGATCTACCGAAATGATGCTACACACACATGCACACACAAGCATTGGGCATTGCAATTCATTAGGCCTCCAGAAAAAACAAAAGCTACTCATTTGTAAATAAGTATTTCACACTTGTTATATGCATTTGTAAAGCTGGGGCAAAATCTGCTTCATTTTTTCATTTTTTATTTTTGTATAGAAATAAGGTTTATTATACCAAATATATACATTTTTTTTTTGCAAAATATATGTTAATATGTTGGAAACAAGTTTGACAAAAAGGTGAAAAACAAAAGGCTATCATATATACTTCATTTTTTATAAGCAGTCAAAAGAGACAAGGTCAAGTTGACTCTGCGCTCCTAATTTGTATAGGAGGACAATTGGAGGGTTAACTGGATCTTAAATGTACTACATGTGTTCAGGTTTCTGATGTTTATAGGGGTAAAGTTCCACTCAGTAGCAGCTCGAACAGAAAAACAGTTTGACCAAATACACTTTTCCTAAAGGGAATGATACAATCTCCCCTCACTGCACCTCTGGTTCTACTATGATCAGCTGTTCGGATGTTGACAAACTGATGGAGGGGAGGATGATAAACCTTGAATAATTTTATAAACAAGACATAGATTTGAGAATTTTACCATTTTTTCCCAGCTGAGTAATCTATATTTTTGTACTATTGGACAATAATGAGAAATGTTTGATTTCTTATCCAGAATTTTTACAGTTCGTTTGTAAAGTGATTGAAGTGGTTTCAGAGATGTAACACTAGCCTGTGACCAAACAGTAAGAGATATGTGAAAAAAATCATAGAGTGCATGTACATTTTTGCTGCCTGTGTAGACATTTGATGGTGAATGTGTCTAAAGTTACAGAGGTTGAATTTGATTATATTACAGACCGTTTTTATATGTTTTAAAAGACAACTTTGAATCAATTAAAATCCCCAAATATATTTGTACTCTGACACGATCTGCAGCCTTTCAACTGAAACAAAAACATCTGGCCCAACACTGAACATATTGTTAGACTTGGTGGAAAAACATTGCTACTGTTTATGATGTATTTAACTGCAGGGAAGAATGTTTCAACCAAACTGTAATATTAACCATAGAGTTAGTGATTTTCTGAGCTACCTGAGAAATATTACTACCATGAACATAGACTACAATGTCATCAGCATACATTTGCACCGAAACATCTGCACAGACAGGCGGTAGGTCATTTATATAAAGTGAGAACAACAAAGGTCCTAAAATTGATCCTTTAACTGATTTAAATGACTGGACACTGACATGTTGGGAACGGTCAGCGAGGTAAGACTCGATCCATTTAATCCATTTGAGGAAAAATTAAAACTGCATAATTTTGTCAGCAAGACTTTATGATTGACAGTGTCAAAAGCCTTCTTAAGATCGAGGAACACAGCTCCAACCACCTCACCTCAATCCAATAACGCTCTAATATTTTCAGTAAAAAAGCAAGTAGCAGTTTCGGTTGAATAATTGGCTCTAAAGCCAAACTGCATAGGGTGGAGAGCATAGGGTGTAGTATTTAGATGGTTAATAATTTGCTTTGCTATCAGTTTCTGTGCAGTCTAATACACAGTAGGCAAAATGCTGATGGGTCTGTAATTTAACATAGAATAAGGGTCTCCACTTTTAAAAATGGGAACAATAGCCACTGATTTCCACATACTTGGGAACATATTTTGTGAAATTGATAAATTGATAATTTTGGTAATGGGCCATGTGACTGTTGTACTAAGCTCCTTGAGCATCACTGTATCCATACCAAAAATATCTTTACAGCTAGGCGGTCTAAGTCAGTGGTTCCCAAACTGGGGTACGTGTACCCCCGGGGTACACCACGTGACGGAGTGGGTACGCAAACAAAATGCTGAAATTTACTGCTAATGTAATTATACCGCACCTAATATTCAACCAGACGTATTTCTCAGACTAAATATAAAGACATGCCCCCTCTAGTAGCCAGCTAGTGCCATAAAAGGTCAAATTCATGACATCCAATCAAATTACCCCATCTGCAGTCAACAAAAAACTGTATCCACTCAAGTGTCACGCGTAAGTGCACATCTTTACTTATCGCATGTAATTCACAGTTTTACATCGCATCGCTGATATGGCAGAAGACGTTTTAAAACAACTATTGCGATTTATATGCTTTACAAATAGATGAATCGACTGATGTAGCTGGTTTGGCTCAGCTGCTGGCATATGTCCGGTATATTTATGATGATATTATCCAGAGACGTACAATGCAAACAACTGGATTCCCCATTCATTCTCTGCAACCCCACACCACACATGCCCATTTCTGAGCAAGAGAGTCTCGTTGAAATCTCTATGATAGCCTTAGTATGCATGCATAGTATCCTGCCTTAGTAGATCGTGCTTTGAAAACATTACTGCCCTTCTCGACAACATACCTGTGCGAAAGTGGGTTTTCAGCACTTACCAGCAGGTTGGTCAGGGACCTGCAAGCCAAGGACCAGTCTCGCCTCCTGGAGCTGAAAGAGAGACCTGACACGTGTGTTTGTCAAAGACCTTTCTTCATTCGTGACTAAAAGTGTCAGGGAGTTTGAGCATGTTATGATTGATGTTATGATCGACACAAACTCTGCATAGAGAATGATTTAAGACTAAAACTGTCTCCGATACAACCAAGCATCCCAGAGTTATGCAAGTCATTTCAAGCACATCCATCTCATTAAATGGTGAGTCATTAAAAAATTATTTGTATACTAAAATTGTATTTGATCAAATAAGCTATTTTATGAAGGTACATGTGTTTAAAATGCACCTTTTTACAGAGCCTAGATGGGTATTTTTCCCCATGTAGACTAAACTAACTACACTCAATAGTGTTGACAAATATGGCATGAGAACGGGAAAAATGCCCATCAATATTGGTTAAGTCAACTGAACGGTTTTGGTTACCTAGATTCATAACATGCTCAAACTCCCTGACACTTTTAGTCACGAATGAAGAAAGGTCTTTGACAAACACACGTGTCAGGTCTCTCTTTCAGCTCCAGGAGGCGAGACTGGTCCTTGGCTTGCAGGTCCCTGACCTCCTCTTGGTAAATCTTCAGGTATGATGCCCTGGCCAGATTTTGCTGGTTCTGTGATCAGGAGATATGTGTGATAATGTGCTCAAAGGAGTTGGGAATGACTCCTCTTTTTTCTGGGTCACTGAATACTCCTTCCGTTGTACATGGTTTCCCTGTACCTGTTTGTCCATAAGCAAAGATGGTGCCATTGAATCCCAATATGAATCCACTAGTGGCCTGAAAGTCTCATCATAGAGGTCAACCTGCTTTGAGTACCAGTCATAGACTGAGACAAACGTAAAAACTTTGGGGTGTTCATGAGTAGACCAGATTCTCGGATTAGGCACTACAATCTGGCCTAGCTTTACATCTACAGACACCACCCTCTCAAAGTTTTCAGCATGCTCTTCTTCATTCATCGGGTGACAGAAAATCCTTCACAGACTCAGAACTCTTGCTTCTGGACAGAATTGCGCCTACTATTACCTTCCTTGTGTTGCTGGCATTGATGTATTTGCTTGCAGTATTACTTCACAGTGATGGCACTTTTACCATCATAACCTGCAATAAGAAAAAAATATATATAATGCATAATGCAAACAATGCTTTGGGGGTGCTTTTCTGCAAAGGGGACAGGCTGACTGCACCATATGGAGGGGAGGATGGATGGGGCCCATGTATAACAAGACTTTGGGCAACAACCTCCTTCCCTCAATAAATCTAAATCCCCCAAACTCTTCTGTAAACTATTCACCTGAGTTAACTGAAGAATAGAAAGCTTTCACAATTCTGAACACTTCAGTGCTTCTAAAGTTCAATATTTTTTACCTTTTTGATAGGGTACACTATGTGTACTGACTATGTGCGAGCATACTGCATCTTTTTCATATTTGCACGTTTCACCTGGTAGTGAGCATTTTGCACATTTTCACCCGTTGTAAACTGTTCTTAAACTGTTCTTAAAAATAAGATTTCTGTTTAATTACTGTATGTAAATTGTTCTGCAATTTCTGGAGTTCGCTCCCAAGAATTTCACTCACCAAGGCACATGTGCTGTGGTGATGTGACAATAAAAGTGACTTGACTTGACTTGGGTAGTCCATTCCAAAGAAGGAAGAGGGCCTGCCATGGATATCTCTTTAACAAAGGCTGAGAATGACGAGACACAGTTGCTTATAAAATTGTCAGCTTGACCCAAGATGTACAGATCACGTTGAGCTACATCTGGATGAACACTGCCCACCTTAACCTGCATAAAGAGAAGACAAAAATAAGATTGGGGTTAGGGTTAGGGTCAGGACTTTGACTAGGCCACTCCAAAGTCTCCAAAGGAATTGCTGGTGTGTTTTGGATCATTGTCCCGCTGCAGAACCCAAGTTTGCTTCAGCTTGCGGTCACAAACAGATGGCCACACATTGTCCTTCATTTTTTCATGGTTCAATTTATCACAGCAAGTCTTCCAGGTCCTGAAGCAGCAAAACAGCCCTAGACCATCACACTACCACCACCATATTTTACTGTTGGTATGATGTTCTTTTTCTGAAATGTGGTGTTACTTTTACACTAGATGTAATGGGACACACACCTTCCAAAAAGGTAAACTTTTGTCTCGTCAGTCCACAGAGTATTTTCCCAAATGTTTTGGGGATCATCAAGATGTTTTCGGGCAATTCTGAGACAAGCCTTTATGTTCTTTTTGCAAAGCTGCAGTTTTCATCTTGGAACTTTACCCATCCATCCATCCATCTTCTACCCCTTATCTGGGGCCGGGTTGCGGGGGCAGCAGTCTAAGCAGCGACGCCCAGACTCCCCTCTCCCCAGACAGTTCCTCCAGCTCTTCCGGGGGAATACCAAGGCGTTCCCAGGCCAGCCAAGAGACATAGTCCCTCCAGCGTGTCCTAGGTCTTTCCCCGGGGCCTCCTCCCGGTTGGACATACTCGGAACACCTCCCCAGGGAGGCGTCCAGGAGGCATCCGAAACAGATGCCCGAGCCACCTTAGCTGACTCCTCTTGATGTGGAGGAGCAGCGGCTCTACTCTGAGCTCCTCCCGAGTGACTGAGCTCCTCACCCTATCTCTAAGGGAGCGCCCAGCCACCCTGCGGAGGAAACTCATTTATATTTATATCCCTGTATCCGGGATCTTGTCCATTCGGTCATGACCCAAAGCTCATGACCATAGGTGAGGGTAGGAACGTAGATCGACTGGTAAATAGAGAGCTTCACCTTGCAGCTCAGCTCTTTCTTCACTACAACAGACCGATATATTGACCGCATCACTGCAGAAGATACACCGATTCAATTCAATTCAAGTTTATTTGTATAGCGCTTTTTACAATAGACATTGTCTCAAAGCAGCTTTACAGAGCATAAACATAGAGCAGAAGGGGCCGGGTCACGGGGGCAGCAGTCTAAGCAGCGACGCCCAGACTTCCCGATCCACCTGTCGATCTCCCGCTCCATCCTTCCCTCACTCCTGAATGAGACCCCAAGTTAAACTCCTCCACTTGAGGCAGGAGCTGTCCACCAACCTGAAGGGGGCGAGCCACCCTTTTCTGGCTGAGAACCATGGCCTCGGAATTGGAGGTGCTGATTCTCATCCCTGCCGCTTCACACTCGGCTGCAAACCGTCCCAGTGCACGCTGAAGGTCCTGATTTGAGGAAGCCAACAGGACATCATCATCTGCAAAAAGCAGAGACGAAATCCTGTGATCCCCAAACCGGACTCCTTCCGGCCCCAGAGTGTGCCTAGAAATCCTGTCCATATTAATAATGAACAAGACAGGTGACAAAAGGCAGCCCATTGTTCCTCCTGAATCCGAGGTTCGACTATCGGCCGAATTCTCCTCTCCAGTACCCTGGCATAGACTTTTCCGGGGAGGCTGAGGAGTGTGATCCCCCTGTAGTTGGAACACACCCTCCGGTCCCCCTTCTTAAACAGAGGGACCACCACCAGAGTCTGCCAGTCCAGAGGCACTGTCCCCAACCTCCACGCGATGTTGCAGAGGCGTGTCAACCAAGACAGCCCCACAACATCCAGAGACTTGAGGTATTTAGGGCGGATCTCATCCACCTCGATGCCTTGCCACTGAGGAGATTCTCAACTACCTCAGTGACCTCAGCTTGGGGAATTGACGAATACACAACTGAGCCCCCAGCCTCTGCTTCCTCAGTAGAAGACATGTCGGTGGGGTTGAGGAGAACCTCAAAGTACTGCTTCCACCGTCCGAGGATGTCCCCAGTCGAAGTCAGCAGATTTCCACTCCCACTGTAAACAGTGTGGGCAGGGCACTGCTTCCCCCTCCTGAGGCACCAGACAGTTTGCCAGAATTTCTTCAAGGCCAATCGATAGTCCTTCTCCATGGCCTCACCGAACTCCTCCCAGACCAGAGTTTTTGCCTCCGCAACCACCTGGGCTGAAGCTCACTTGGCCCTCCGCTTCCTATCAGCTGTCTCCGGAGTCCCTCGAGCCAACCAGGCTCGATAGGACTCCTTCTTCAGCTTGACGGCATCCCTTACTTCCAGAGACGCCAAGAAGGTCGGCTACTCTACACTGCCATTTGGCCCGTAAGCACAAATAACAGAGAGAGACAGCGGTACAGAGAATTGAAAACGTTTCATCGGATATTAAGAGGCAATTAGAGGCAAAAGCAGTGAAAGAGTTTGACTTTTTTCGTTAGCCTGCGATGAAAGCATGGACGTATCTGACACTGCCCTGTTACTGATTTTTTTGAGAGGAGTGGACAATGAGATGATCGTGAGTGAAGAGCTACTTGACCTCCAGAGCCTAAAGGACAAAACAGGAGGAACATATTTATTTGCTTCTGTTTGTTCTGCTGTAGATGACATGAAACTATCGTGGAATAAAGTCACTGGGATTATTACGGATGGTGCACCTGCCATGGTTGGCGAACAAACTGGACTAGCAACCCTAGTCTGTAACAAAGTCAACAAAGGAGGTAAAGCTATAAACTCCACTGCATTATTCACCAACAAGTTCTCTGTGCTAAACATCTGAAATATGATCATGTTATGAAACCAGTGATAAAGACTATTAATTACATTCACACCAAACCCCTGTGCCACCGCCAGTTTCAACAGTTTCTACTCGACATCCTGGCTGAATGATGTAAGATGGCTCAGTCGGGGGTCTGCACTGCAGCACTTCTACTATCTTAGGAAGGAAATCGGACAATCCTTGGGAAAAAAAGGACAACCAATGCCAGAACTATCTGATCCTGTTTGGCTGGCTGATTTTGGATTTTTAGTTGATATAATACGACATCTGAACGTGCTAAACACGAGCCTTCAGGGGCAAAATGCAGTGATAAGCCAACTTTATTCACACATCAAAGCATTTGGGATCAAGTTGAAAAGCACCTGTTACAAACGCAGCCCAATACCACACATTTCCCAGCACTGCAGGAAATAATGACCAGTTTTCCACAACATCAGCACAGAAATACGGAGGTATGTAGCAGAAATCTCATCCCTGGCTGAGGAGTTCCGACAGCTGTTTCAGGATTTTGCAGCAAATGAAAAGGAGATCAAGTTTCTTTCTTCTACTTTCTCTGTGGACCCTGATGACTGTGTGACATCTTGCGCATCAAAGCCACTTTCTTTAAACCCGACCTGGGCTATTTCCTACAGTCGAGATCTCAGTATCACCCATCACATTAGTGCAGGCAAGTTATTTGTTTAGCCATCTGAGGTGAATAAATTCTAAGATCTCTGTGAATTTATTTTTTTGTGATGATCAAAACCACAGTAATATGCACCTTTTCATCTTTATAATCTGTTGTATAATTATGTTGGCTTTGTAGAAGCCAACATTCTGTTTTCCTATTTAAGCTTAGACAAAAATTTATAAAATTTAATGCGGTCTAGGGCTTTCGAGCCACATGCACCAAATTCGGATATGTTGTAGACCCTAGTCTGAAATTTGTTGCTATTACTTTTCTAAGCGATCCGAGTACCGGTACTTCCGGGAACCAGGTCTCAATGTGGCGTTTTTTCCCCATAGACTCCTATTATAAAATTTGGAGGTTTATAACTCGCCAAGCTTTCGAACTATCTACACCAAACCCGGCCAGCTCCTTTAGGGTGATACTCTGAACAAAGTTTTAAATTGGTGTACCGACTGGCCTTTCGGTTGTGCCATAGCCCCGCCCTCAAAACATGCAAAATCAAAAAACTTTTTACAACAATGACATGTGACATATCAAAACACTCAGAACAATGAGGGGAACTTCCTCACGGGTATTCTGATGACGTCACATGACATCACGTGAAAATCAAAAATTAGCACAGCATGAACATGTGACATATCAAAACTCTCAGCTCAATGAAGGGAACTTCCTCAGGAGTATTCAGATGACGTCACATGCTCGTCTCCACTTGCCTCGAAATGTTTTTGCACCCTATCTTTCTGTCCACTTGCCTCCAAAAGTAACACTGACCCTTATGTCCACTCGCCTCCAAAAAGCACTGGCCTTTGCGAATACTTGCACCATCAAAGCCAACATCGTTTGTCATGACAAACTTTACAAATCTAGTTCATTTTGTTTTTGAAAAGTGAAAGCCTTTTTCAATAAAGAAAATCATTAAATAGTTCATTTGCATTTAATATTAATGTTTCAAAGAATGTCAGGCTGAATGGTCGGCCCCACATATTTTCTCCTCACTAAATCTGGCCCTCTTTGCAAAAAGTTTGGACACCCCTGATATACAGTAGAGTGTGGTAGGCCTCATTGTCATACCAATCTTCCTGCCTACCTTGATGATTATGAGCAGTCCAATTTATGGCAAACACGAGTCAGTCCACCAAGCATGCTGCAGGTGACAGATGAGGTCACGATAAGGGCATAATTCTTGTTATGCAGTTAGGAGGCATTTACTTGCCATCAGGAAGTGTCTCCAGTCCTGTGAGCAAGTATCCGTGAAGCATCGTGGAGTAATGGCCATCAAATGCAGATGAGAGGGTACCATTCCAGCCTAGGGCATTAATGTCTCTGACTCAGCCAGTGCAGTCCTCACTCTATCACCGACTTTGGGAGGAGGGCACCTTGATCTCATCTCCCCAGAACATCTGTCCTACCCCACGTCAGTCTTCTCAGCCGCTTGGAGAGCACATGCTGGTGGATTTCCTGGGTAAGATGCTCATTGAGCTACAGGTGATGAGGAACCACTTACAGGCTTAGCTGCCTGCTCCGCAAGAGCCCCACCACCTACCTGAGCCCACTGATCCTCGTGATTCCTTTGTGATTCCTTTGGTGGTTATCCTGCCAAGTATGCCCCCCCCCCAATCTGCTTTCTTCAGATCAGCTCCACAGACTAATGGAAGTAGTTACACCCCTGAAGCAGGTCGATATGCATGATGGAGTTTTGAGCACGACATGGCAGTTCACCCTTATAGCAGCTACGATTTACAGAGGCCTAAGTCTATGCACATAGCTTCTACCTTGCATCCTGAAGAGAAGCACCTTACAACTAGGGCTCTGGATCCAGCCACTATGTGTCAGTCAGAACACAGGAGATAGGCTAGGGGTATTAGAACCTCCTTAGAATGCAATTCTGACCTCCCGAATTTCCCAAAAACAGTATGTGTTGACCTGTTAACTTCCCTGCTCCAGTTCTTTCAACTTGGATGACGTAAATAGAACAGCATTACATCCCTAATTAATGTCAGTCCAATCCAGAGCTACTCCCTGACCCCTCCTTTCCTTGCATCTATGGTTCCTAGTGCTAAAAGGAAAGGAAGGAAGGATGCAGGTGGAAACTGGAGCTGGAATACAGTGTTCTCTTCTCAGCTGCTTGGAGAGCACATTCCTGGTCAAAATGCTCAGTGAGCTACAAGTGAACCACTTACAAGCGGAGCTGCCTGCTCCGCGAGAGCCTCACCACCTACCTGAGCCCGCTGATCGTCGCGATTCCTTTGGTGCTTGTAATCCTCCCGAGTATGACCCACCTGCTTCCTTCAGATCAGCCCCACAGAGTAAGGGCGGTAGTTACACCCCTGAAGTAAGTCAATATGCATGACTGGGTTTAGAGCATGACAGGGCAGTTCACCTTTATAGCAGCTACGAGTTAGAGAGGCCTAGGTCTACAAAGCCTATGCTTCTGCCTTGCATCCTGAAAGAGAAGCAACTTATTTGCAACTACGGCTATGATCGACCCACCGATTCCAGTCCTTGGAACTAACTTGGCTGACTAAAATAGAACAGCATTACAACTCTAATGTCAGTCCAATCCAGACCTACTCCCTGACCCCACCGCTCATCTATGATTCATAGTTCTAACAGGAAAGGAAGGAATGATGCAGGTGATGCTGGAAACTGGAGATGGAATCTAGTGTGCTCTCTCACTCAGCAGATATGTACTATGGTGCATATTTGGAGGCAAACGGATGGAATGCTTCCACCCACCCAGTGTAATCCTCAAGTAAACCTTTCAATTTCTTAAATCTACAATAATTTTTTTTTAAATTACATACCTAACTAGATAGAACCTAACATATGTACATGAAATTAAATTCTTGCCAACCAAGGTCCAAATTACTGTCACTGCTCTATAAGTACATAAGTATGGATGCATTTTTATGTTCTAAATAAGACAGCAACATGCCTCTGAATACAAAAGTCTGCTTGTTTATCCTTTTCAGGAAAGCGCATGGGATTTTTTATATTATTATATAATCCCATTTGTGAATGCACATGTTTAAAACCAGTCAGGAGCAGAACTTAAAGTACTAAAGTAGTAAAACAAAAACAAAAATAAACATGAACAGTGAGGATAGGAAATCTTGGTCTGCTTACCCAATAATGTATACATTTAATGATACATTTTATAATCTGGAGATTTTATTAACAACAACCTTCAGCGTATAATTTTAGACCATGGGCAAAAAACACATTCTAGTCTATCTAGAAGGATCTGGAGAAGGAATGAGTATTTAGAGGGTTTACTTGGGCACAAGGCCACGAGACTGGGGGTAGAGTGGGGGTCCTGAGCTGGAGAGGCTGTGAGCTGACATGGGAGTGTTCACTTTCTTTCCTGTTTTGGGACAGCTGGGAAAGAAGGAATTAGGGCAGGAGAACAAAAAAGAGATAAGTTTGTAATGTGCTATGTGAAGTTCAAAAAAGTAATATAAATACACACACATACTCGTATGTATGTACGTACAGTGCGTACGTACGTACATACATACATATGACCTGTCTTAATAGATTAAACAAGCTTTTCTTTCTGCAGAACTGACACTCACAAGATTGTTTTTCTTTATTGTGCCCTTCTGAATGAGCTCTAAACACTGTTGTGTGTTAATATGAAAGTATACATTATGTATCTCTCTTTATCTTTACTTGCATTTATCTACATATGTCCAGTTGCAATCAGAAATATTCAAATATAAAATAAAGACAGAAAATGCATAATGTAAAGCTTACTGAGCGTTTTATGGCCTAAAGTGGAGTTATGTGTGGAACATAATTAAGCCTTTGGGAACTTAGTAATGATCAATCATTTGTTTCAGCTGTGATGTATATATAAACCCCACCAATGAAGGTATTCAAGATGAGTTTCAATCATGAGAAAGACAAAAGGGGCTTACACAAATGTTGAGGGAAGAGATTATTTCATCACACCTGAAGGGCCTTATATATATTAAGAAAAATATAATAATAATAATAATAATAATCTAAGATAGACCATTGGGAGCATTATAAGAAGATTACAAATCATGGAAGAGCTGCAAACCTGCCTGGCTGTGGCAGAAAGCCCCAAATTCCATGGGGCCTTTGCCAACTAAGCCAGGACAATGACAACTAAGGAAAAAACCCTGTGTGACTGCAAGACACCTACAGGATGATCTGATGAAGGTTAGTACAAGTGCTTCTGTGCCAGTGACGTAATGGCAGGACTCCAATACGCACTCCACTCTTGACCACAAGGAACATCAAAATTTGACTAAAATATGCCAAGGAGGATTTGGTTAAGACAGCAGAGTTTTGGGAGACAATTCTATGGACTGATAAACTCAAGCTGGAACTGTTCGTACACATGGACTAGCAGAATGTCTGATGATGTGTGGTGTTTTTTCTGCAGCAGAAACTGGCAATCTTGACCATGTACCTGGCATCATGGATTCCCAGAAACACCAGGCCATGATCCCAGGCACACAGAAGGCAGTTGCAGAATGGAAGCCATCAAACATCATTGAGCTAGAGGCTTTTGCACATGAAGAATATGCAAAGATTAGAATCGAGAGGTGTAAGAAGCTTGTCAGCACTTTTGTTAGAAAGCAAACTACTAATTAACAAACGTTTGTTAGAAGCAATAAAAACTAAAGGATGCTCCACTAAGTACTGAAGCTGGGGGTTGAATAATACTGCACGTGTTGACTTAAGAGTTAAATTTTTCATTTGAACTTTAAAGTTAACTGGTGTTAAAATAAAGGAGTCAATAAATATTTTGTTATTTAATGAACTTGCAATTTATTGTCATTATCGGTCATCAACATCACAATATTGTCTTTTGAGGTGAATATTTCTGATTACAACTGGAGAGAGAGAGAAAAAGAGAGATACTCTGTTTCTTATGATGAATGGTTTGCTGGAGCTCTTGCGTTAATTTCTGGATCTGGCATTAAAAACTTTAATATTCCATTCTTTGCAAGCCTCAGCATTTTCTTAGTCTAATCATTAGTCTAATCAAGCATTGAAAAGTGACACAAAATGCCTATTGACCCCCTTTAGAGGAACACAGTTGATGTTTCTTATAACTTGCTTGAACTGAGCACAATGGGAATCAGAGTCATCGTCACGTCAGTCAGATACACTCATTGTGTCAGACAGGACTACATAAAGTCACAGTTCAGAAACAGGGGTATTGTAGACAAAGGAAAAAATTAAAAATGAAAGAATCCACTATGAATTTGTTCTCACCTTGTTTTTGGTTTCTTGATGAATCCAGCTTGGCCCAAGGCCGAAGCATCTACTTGAATGTCACCCTCTTCCCTCAATGCATCTTCTAATGCAGCTGCCACCTTTGGTGCAATCATGGGTTCCTCGTACTCTTTAGTGGTGCGTGTGGGCAAGTCAAGTTCCAGCATCAGGATATTCTCAGCCTAAGAAATAGGGTAGGGGAGTAATTAGAAAGGTTCTGAATAAAAAAAGGAGGTTTCTTATTTATTGCTTATTGAAAAAAATCTAACAATTAGATGCCAATGTCTCTTTCATCTCAAAAGTCTCTCTCAATGTTACTACTAGTAAGTAAATTATTGAAAATTTAAATTATTGACATTTTCACACATCTGACCTTGCTGTGTGCTTGACCTTGTTTGGATCAATTGCAAAATCTAATAGTTTTATCTGGTGGTTACAATGATATAATGATACAATGAAGCTACATGCACTGATCAGCTATAGTATTAAAACCACATTAATATTGTGTAGGTCCCAAAACAGCTCTGACCAATGGTACAGCTCAGATTGACAAAAAACAGGGGGTAGAATGCACAATCTGACCCGTCTATGGATACTTATCTATGGACCCATACACCAGAAGCTGGGATGCACATTGTTCGCATCTTTAAAAGCATTAACATTTATCAATTTGTGCTAAAGTAACACTTTGGTGGGATCGGGATAGAGAGGCTAGCTTTAGCACCTCAATGTCAACACTGACCTTTTGGTGCCCATGACGCAGTTGCTTTGTGTTTGACCACTTTTGGTGGGTACTAACAACTGCATACTGGGAGATGCTCTTACCGGGTCATCTAGCCATCTTAATTGGGCCCTTGTAAAAGGCGCTCAGACCCGAACAATTAATTTGTGAATGATACTGTGTAGACCATTTTGTGCAAAGTTTATAGTCAAATTACCTTGCTAGCCTATTCACAGCATTTGTCCATAAATAATCTATTATAAATTATAATATTCAACTTTTAATTCATTACATGATTGTTGTCTCAATCATTTATACTGTTGCCTTTTAAAATGATTCATTTGCTATGTTATCCAATTGCGACATTCCTATTGCCAGCACTATGTATGGAGTATACTGGTATAGACGCACCCTATATCTGGGTTCAGGGCGCATCATCATGGCCATGCATGCATGTTGACTGAGCGGCCTCCTGTACCCGACTACAGACACTGGTCTTCTCATCATCTGCTGGTCACTAATCAATGGATGGACAGACAGATAGATGGGGGGAGAGATAGAGAGAGAGAGAGAGAGAGAGAGAGAGAGAGAGAGAGAGAGAGAGAGAGAGAGAGAGAGAGAGACAGTGAAAATTAGAATTCTAATCATTCTTGTTGTTACAATAAAACGTCTGCTACAATGGCTATTACTGCCATTTGATATGCTATTAATGCTATAACTATTGATAATATTTGTAATTTTATTACATATAGATTTGTTATTCTTAAACCCTATTCTTGAAAACATGCAAATATATATCTTAAATTGAGAATGAGTTCTCATGAAAACAACCAAAATGCACAGTAAAATTTAATCAAATAAAGACCTGTCCTAACACAGCTACTGTTCACAAACATGCATTTACATACTCTTGAACACTGATAATGGGTTTCATTTTCCAGATGTCATCCTCCTCATCAAAGGTCGCCCTCGAAATAATCTTATTCTTCTCCTCCAACGGAATGAAATTCTCAATGATCAAATGCCTGGTAAGAACAAACCAGAGGTCAAAGATCAATATGTGCCTTCGGGAACAAGCAGTTCTTAGTGTTAATGAACTGAAATTTAGTTATTTCAGGCTCCTACTTTCAGACAGTCTGCTTCACCACAAAGATATATTAATTCCATAGAACCACCTTCACAATGTTTTCTATGAAATATCCACCTCTAGTTTATACCAAGACATGCACACACATTCAACACCACCATAATAGGGAAGAATGTAAGATTCGTAGGTGCTTCCACTCCTAATGCATGCAAGTGGACAAGATGCCCCATGATAAGAGCATAACTGATCAGCAATACATTCTATATTTCACAATTTTAGAACAGAATGAGCAGCTCTGTTTTCTTGTTTTCTGCTGTCTTGCAAAAAATTTTTTACTCCTGTAGGTAAAAATTAATTGCAGAAGGGATTGTGTGACTCCTGTTATGCTGTAAGGAAGAGACAGAAGGATGTAAATGCCTTCATACTTCAGTTTGAGTTCTCTGGTTAATTCGTTCTGTGTCTGCTCCAACTCTTGCCTCTCTTTAATATGTACCTCCTGGACATCATGGATCTCTGCCTTCACGGCTTGTAGCTTTGCGAAGAGCTGAGCAAGATAAAGAATGCGGATCAATTCAAGAACTAAATGTGTGCTTACAGAAAAAAATACATTTTTCAGGTTTAGTCATGGATGAACATAAAAGTGGAAGCAGGAATATTTCTGTATACAACTTCCATTTAAATAAAATGAAAGATGTTTATATTAGAATTAGAATCTTAATAGCTGTGCCTCTGATATGGTAGCAGCACAGTTGTGTGTGGCACTGGGATAAGTGTATCAGGATCATTACATCTACTAATTGTAACAACAAGAGAGCAGTGTAAATTAAAAAAATAACTTTTTTTTTTTAAAAAGCTCAGTACATGAGCACTTTTACCAACATGAGAAGCCCTATAGTGTCAAAGTCACTGCTGTGTGGAAACTCACACTATCCAAAGCAATCTGGTCATCTGTGTGCAGAGTGGAACTTTAACAGAGTATGCAGTGTTAACCTTTAGCACCTTCATTAGGCTGGATATAAATTAGAGATACTTCCAATTCAAACATTTTTTTAAATCACATCTTGTACCTTTTTTAGTTTCTTGGTCTTTATATCAACTTCCTGTTGCAGCGAGCTGTATGTCTCCTTCAGCTCAAGAGTCTCTTCATCGCGACACTCCACCTCTTGTTGCATCTCCCGTTCACACCTTTTCTATTCAAATATACAAGAAATCCAAACAAAGTAGGTATACAATGCCATCAACCAATATGTACTAAATGTTTTTTTTCCAGAATCATGGTGTATGTACAACTTCTACTGATAGATCATAGCTTTTCTTGTAAAACAAAAATAACACCATTTAACATAGACATTTGCTTCAAGTGTAGCCAAAAGAGAAGAAGCCAAGAAGTTACCAATTACAATATACAAATAAATATTACTCACATATTACTCACATTATACACACACACACATTATATATATACACACAAAGGAAGGTTTATTACAAACATATGGTAGATTTTTACCTGTTCTGCAATTTCCTGCCTTTTCTGGTCCAGAATTCTCTGCTGCTCATTAGTGTGGTCAACAATGTTTTTCCCTCCAACCAACAGCTTGCTTTCCATAGCCTTAGGGTAAGAGTAAAAAAGGCCATGAGAGAAAAATGTTACAACTCTAAAACTACAGGTTCTTTAGTGACTGATGCTTCTGCCAAAGTAAATGCAGAAACGCCTATAGAAAACTCTTATTTTAAGAATTTTGTAATATTAGGGCCACAATTAGCCCTTTGAAGTTACCTTGACTTTGGCTGCAAGCATCTCAGATGCCTCCTTTTCCCGATGGAGATCATTCATCTTCTTCTCCTTCTCCAACAGCAGTCGCTGTTTCTCCTCTGCCACCAGACTATGGTCCTCCATAATGGCTTTCTTCTCCTTTTCTAGGTTCTCCTGCTGCTCCCGCCAATAATCATCTATGGTCTTATCCCCACCCGCCCCTTCCTCCTCCTCCTCATTATCATCATCATCCAGTTCCTCTCCTCCCTCCCCAAGTCTCCTCTTCTGCCTTTTCTTCTTCTTTCTCCCTGCTCGTTTCTCCAACTGCTGCTTCAGACGAGCTTTTTCCTCCTGATACTCCCTTAGAAGGGCGTCCTTGGGGTCTTCGTTGATGCAGGGTTTGTTTTTGATGTTTTTGGCACGGTTTGAGTAGCGTAGTGTAGTTAAAGTCTCCTCTACATTGTATGAGGCTGGTCCAATGTTAGCCACCATGACAGTGCGGGCATTGCCTCCCAGCGAGTCCTGTAGCAGACGCGTGAGCTTGGAATCTCTGTACGGAATGTGGGAGCTTTTGCCATCCACTAATGCAGAAATGACATTACCCAAAGCAGACAGGGAGAGGTTGATTTTGGTGGCCTCCTTTAGTCTTTCTCCTTGAGAACCTGTTTTTGCCTGCCTTTCACTTCCTGCCAGGTCAACTAAATTGAGTTTTCCAACACGGATGTGGTTCTCCCCATCTAGACCCAACTCAATACACTCAATAGTGATGATAAGTATGGCATGAGAACGGGAACTATGCTCATTCATGTTGGTTGAGCCAACTGAACGATTTTGGTTACCTACATCCATAACATGCTCAATCGCCTCGACACATCCAGTGTCAAATGAAGAAAGGTCTTTGACATAAACACCTGTGTCAGGTCTCTCTTTCAGCTCCAGGCGACGAGACTGGTCCTTGGCTAGCAGGTCCCTGACCTCCTCTTGGTAAATCTCCAGGTATGATGCCCTGACCAGATATTGCTGGTTCTGTGATCGGGAGATATGTGTAAAAATGTGCTCAAAGGAGTTGGGAATGACTCCTCTTTTTTCTGGGTCACTGCGTACTCCTTCCATTGTATATGTTTTTCCTGTACCTGTTTGTCCATAAGCAAAGATGGTGCCATTGAATCCCAACAACACTGACTCCACCAGTGGTCTGAAAGTCTCATCATAGAGGTCAACCTGCTTTGAATTCCAGTCATAGACCGAGTCAAAAGTAAAAACTTTGGGGTGTTCATGAGTGGACCGGCTTCTTGGATTACGCACTACAATCTGACCTAGATTTACATCTACAGACACCACGCTCTCAAAGTTTGCAGCACGCTCTTTTTCATTCATCGGGCGACACCGCACAACAACCTTCACAGACTCCGAGCTCTTGCTTCTAGACATAATTGCGCCTACTTTTACCTTCCTGGTGTTGCTGGCATTGATGTATTTGCTTGCAGTATTACTTCACAGTGATGGCACTTTCAGTATCATAACCTGCAATGAGAACAACCTTATAGTGAAGACTAGTGTTACCAAACTTTGTGTAGTGGCTTAAATAAATATAGATTTGACTTAAACAACTGAAGAAATGTAGCATTTTTTTTTTAAACACCAAATTAAAAATGAATTAATAAAAATAGCTAAACTGTTTCAAGTCACCTGTTGAGGTGACTAAAAAAGGCAAATCTGACTAAATTCACCAAATTGGCATCAACACTGATTACATTACGAACCCAGCCTTGACTGAAATCCTACAAATCCTAACAATTAAGCTAATGTGCCTGTAGACCTTTTAGAGACCATTTTAGTTGATTTCATATGAATGATGGCAATATAACGAAATATGGCAATAAACCAGATTCTAACTCTGATTCGGTCATAATAACCAGTATGAATGCAAATGTAATATTTTAAGTATAAAGCATGTTGCTGTCTAGATTGCATCACACCCATTTAATTTTTAGTAGAATTACACTTTTGCAAATGTAGGTAACTAACAAGCTAGCTAGCTAATGCTAGTTGAATCAGCACACAGATCCTGGCAACCTCATTCTGTAGCTGCCTAGCAACGGCAAACATTCACTAGCTTAGCAAGCTAGCTCCATATTGCTGTCACAGTTTCGTGTAAAACAACACGTTAATAATAAAGAACTTTACCTGCACACCTAGGCGACACCTCCGTCAGACATTTCTGCATATTCCTGCACGACCGCTACTCTGTGATTGAAAGTGAATGAGGTGTAGGTGTGAATGTATGTGTGCTTGTGTCTAGTGGATACCGTGTGTTTGGATTAGTTTTGTATCATTCCATAGAGAGTCGGCTCTTTGAATCGGCTCTATTGGGTGAACGTTCAGAGCTGACTTGCTTACTGAAGATGTAACATTTGTAAACTTTAAGCTTTTTTTGCCCCAATTGAACCGAAGTTTGTACTTTTACCATAACATTTTTAATTTGTTTAGTCTACAAAAAGTAGTGAAATACCATTTAACACCATAGGATTTCTTACCTAAATAAAAAAAAGGTTCATATTTTACACCCCGTGTGTTTCACTGGTACCTGATCACCAGAGGTGGGTAGTAATGAGTTACATTTACTCCGTTACATTTACTTGAGTATGTTTTTGAAAAAAATATACTTCTAGGAGTAGTCTTAAATCACTATACTTTTTACTTTTACTTGAGTAGATTTGTGAAGAAGAATCTGTACATTTACTCCGCTACATTAGGCTACAATGAGCTCGTTACTTCTCTTATTACCTCTTTGGTATTCTATGCATCAATTTTAATGGTTTTATTTTGACAAAGAGAGAAACTTCCGCTAAGGCTCTACCACGTGACTGTGTTTCACCAATCAAACGTAGTTGTGCAGTCTCGTCATGTTCGTTCTAGTTCTGCCTGGTAAAAAATATAAAGGTTTGGAAATTTGTGTTACTTGTGCGTATTTATTTTTTATTATTTTATTTATTAAGTACTTGAATTTACCTGAATTATTTTAATTTAAGCTATTTTGTAATTAATTCATTTGAATTTATTTTATTGATGGGATGAGCCATAATTTGCCTAAAGATTATTTTGTATTTTTGTGTGCCTGATTGTTGTCTTGTATTAAAAAATAAATGACATTACTCAACAGTTACTCAGTACTTGAGTAGTTTTTTCACCAAGTACTTTTTTACTCTTATTCAAGTTATTCAATTATTTGGATGTCTACTTTTTACTTTTACTTGAGTCATATAATTCTGCAATAACAGTACTTTTACTTTTAACAGTACTATTACTTTTTGGCTACTCTACCCACGTCTGCTGATCACACACCTGCTGATAGGAATGTTACTGTATCTGATGGATGGATTGATATATCAATATATAGATATATCAATCATAGAAAATGTTTTAAATGTGACCTCAAATATCAAATACAGTGTTACTGAATGCTGTAACAACAGGCAAAACTAAGTGACTTTATAGCCTCATTACTCATCATGAGTTTTAACTATGCTAAGATTTTTTCATGTTAATGCCGCTAACACAGGGTTTTAATCAAGCTTAGGTAAGTGTTTTATGCTGGTCAGGATCACAGTGGATACAGAGATATACCAGGAATACAGACTGAATGAGACACTTGTCTGTTGCAGGGCATAGCCAGTCCAGTTACAAGCATATTTTGGAAGGTGGTGGTTACCTGGAAAATCCAAAGGAAACCCAGAAGGATTATAAGAACAAGCACAAATACACCACCCTGATTGTACCTTAGTATGCAATAAACCTTCTGATAGCCAGTGGATCACTACAAGATAAAAGACCACCACATTTTTTTTCTCTATAAGAAAATCTAATGCAGGTTCAAATAAAAAGTAGTTTATTTCCCGAACAGCTTTATAAAAATAAAAACTAGTATGTATATAATCACTTTTAAAGTACCAAACCCTTGTATCCCTTTCTTGTAGGGTGCAGGCTTGTTATTAAGTACAAACCATCTGACTAATTTAGACTCCTCACTCCCACTATAATTAGCATCCAGAGGATCATTTACTGCCCCAGTGGGGGGGGTCACTTTCCAATAAGATGAAACTATTACACACCAAATGTCAGCTATCTTCTAGTTCATAGTGTTCTTTATCCTATTGTATGTTACTGTTTATGTGGACACAATGTACATGCATTGTTTCAGCATCTAAACAGCTACATTAACAGGATTACATTAGCATGAAATGCAGTATCCCATGAATACTATATACATATACTGTTTTTCAATACAGGTATATTCAAGCATGGAATGTTCTATCTGTTTTTGTGCCTTCTAAACTACACCAAAAATCCCCCAAACTCTTCTGTAAATTATTCACCTGAGATTACTAAAGAATAGAAACTTTCACAGTTCTAAACACTTCAGTGCTTCTAAAGTTCATCTTTTTTTTCTTTTTTGATGGGGTAGTCCATGCCAAAGAAGGAAGAGGGCCTGCCATGGATATCTCTTTCCCGCTTAACGAAGGCTGAGAACGATGAGACACAGTTGCCTATAAAATGGTCAGCTTTGCCCAAGATGTACAGGTCAAGTTGAGCTACATCTGGATGAACACTGACCACCTTCACCTGCATAAAAAGAAAGCAAAAATGACGTTGTGGACAGGATAAAGTAAAGAATGAGGTTAAAACACATTAATGTTTATAAACCATTTGATACCATTCTCAGTCTACAAAGATCAATAAAATGTCTTCAATCAAAAGGACTAGAAAGCCAAATGACCTACATTACTAAGAACCTAATTAATGACTTTTGTAAAACATCAGTGAATACTTGATTCTGATTGGTCAGAGGTTGTTCAGAATGATCATGACTTGGTAGTATGAGTTGGTAGTCATTGCAAATTAGATTTATGTTTATGTGTTCGTTTTTATATTACACTTTTGCTCTTATAGTATATATGGACATACATGCATATACAGCACATATATGTATATAAACAAACAAATATGTGCAATTGTTTATATGCTGAAGGTATCAACTAGAGATATTTATATTCCAATGTAAAAACTATAAAAGCGTTCTTTGTCAAAACTTTTCAGGACAGAGGATTGTGTTGCGCAGAAACATATGCTGCAATTGCTGTAGTTTCAAGCAAAAGAAGAAAAGAAAGTGAGGTTGGTGAGGGAATGACTGTTTATAGCTCTTACAACATGAGATATATGTTGTAAGAGCAACATATAAAAACTTGAAAAAAACTTTTTTCATGGTTGTTCTGTTAAATTAAATAACTATAGCTGAATAAAATATTAAAGAATAAGAAATTGTTAGCTTTGACAAGTTGCTAAGGAGTAAGAAGAAATATATACTTTAAAGACATGCTGTTATTGGAAAATAATCCAGTTAGAGAGCTGGTAACGTATAACACCAACCCACTGCTGAGATTTTTTCTTGTAATTTCTTGTAGAAAGACACGGTCACGTTTAATTCTTATTATTACTGTATATGAAATAATTATATGAAATTCTCATATCAAAACACCCAACAATAGCTAAACAATAGATAACAATAGTTTAAAAAGTAGACAGGAGAATGTTTAAAGTGTGCTTAAATAAAGGCATCAAATACAAGTCACCTTTCCTTTGAAGAGTTTCTCGATATCAGAGCTGTGAGACTCCGAGTCAGTGGCAATGTAGACAGACCGAGCTTTGGTCTTTTTCACCCAGAGCTCGACAGCTCGCAGGATTTCTTTCAGATCAGGCAGACACATGGCCATGGTGAGCTGTACTGCTGTCTGCCTGTCATAACCAACACACTGCGGCGAGGCCATAAAGTGGGGACCGGCTTCACCTGACTCCAGCAACTTGCAGGCATTTTGCTAGAGGAGATGAGGAAATGAATTAGACACAGAATCTGCTAGTAGTAAAAACTAGAGGCCTATAGAATTAAAGTCTAGTTTAACATGGCTGTTAGTATTCATTTGAGTTTATAGCCATAACTAGTTCTTAGTGGTATTTAGAAATGTAGAAGTCAGTGTTGTACCAGTTTGAAACTGTACTGTATTTTCTGAAATACTGGATTAGTTTTTTTTAATGCAGTGAATGCATTTATTTATGGCAGACATGATACAGATCTTATTTGTGAACAAAGTACAACTTGCAACATACATGACTCAAATAAACCCACAAACAAATGAATGCAAACCTTAGGGCAGGCGTCTGTAACCTTAAACACACAAAGAGCCATTTGGACCCGTTTCCCACAGAAAAAAAAACACATGGAGCCACAAAACCCTTTTGACATCTAAAATGAAGAGAACACTGCATTTATCGTTTTTTACCTTTATGGAAAGTATTGAAAAAACTGTAGTGCGTTGCATTTATGAAATCAATGAACTGCTACCAAGAAAACGAAATTTTATTTCGGCAGGCAAACAAAAATATTTTGGAACAGTTTGAACTAACCTTAAGAAAAAAGACGCTGGGTTGAAGGTTACTTTCAAATAAAATGTTTAATTATAATTGAGTCCTCTTCATTTTCATGACCAGGTTTTGAAGACAGGCAAGCGTGACATCTCCAACCCCCTAAACTAACTAAAATAAAATAAATTTTACTTTTTAATTTTAAAAAGTGGTGGCTCAACTGGTTAAGGCTCTGGGTTGTTGATCGGAGAATCGGGGTTCAAGACCGAGCAGAGCCAAGCTGCCACTGCTGGACCCTTGAGCAAGGCCCTCAATTCTCCCTGGAATCCTTCTATGCCCCCCGTTCTGTTCTGTTCTTTTAACCCTTTACCACTTTAAGACACAAATGCAGCAGTACTGCAGTTTTAGACACATCCCAACAGCACTTACCCAGTCTGATCCAATGCGGAGGTGAATCCCTACATAAGGTCTGAGAAGCAGTGTGTCGATGTGCTTCTCTCCATCCTGCACCAACGTATCAGCCCACACAACATAGCGCTGCAGGCCCACATGCTCCTCCAACACAGGAAACTGGGCTGGAGCTCCAGGAAGAGCCAGCACCGGGTGCTCCGCCGGGGGAAATCTGAAATTATGTATTTACCTGCACTTCTATGATGGCTCACTAAATAACACATTTTGGTGATCAGTCACTCTAGATGAAGTAGTGCAATCAAAATCATGACACATTTCACCTTTTACTCCAATGTGGAATGTAGTAGGAGCTGAAATACAGGCCAACAAATGGGACAGAATGATCAAATTCAACACCAAGGTGGTCCCAGAATGGACCAAATGGATTTCCGTCCTGTGGAAAAAGAAAAGAAAATCAGTAATTAACCTAAAAGGCCAGTAGAGGGCAGGGCTTTATTACTGATGCAGGGAACTCTTAAGTCATCTATTAAAACGCAAAATAAAATGCCTCAATAACATTTCATACAGGTATCTTTAAATTTTAAAGTTGCATCTTAACAAATTTGTCTGTGAGTCTTTTCCCAAACAAAGAAATTAGGGATATTTCCCACCTATCTGGAAAAAAAGGGCAAAAATGATGCATTAAATGGCTAAATTATTATCATATTCATCATCATATTACTGACTTTTGTTAATATAATTTTTATATTTGACAATCCATGTTGTTATTCTTTATCATGCTACAGGTAGGAGCATAGAGACCAATGAATAAACAACAATATTTTCTGCATCCTTAGAGTATTCTTTAGTGGCTTGAAGTCAGTGTTTAATACTACCTAAGATGTGGCTTGTAAAGCAACAGCAGTTATTCTAAAGCTGTTATGTTCTGAAACATCTTCCCACCAAAACCCATCACACCTTCATAGGGCAGCTCTTCTTATCTGAACTCCGCTGGATGGCCGACTCGAAGCAATAAGCAACTCTCTGGCCTGGTGGCCAGTGTGTAGGAGCCAGATGGTCCATGAAATATTCCAGACTCACCACACGGTGGTACTGCTTCAGAGGCTCTAGCTGGAAATATTCACTGTACGGAACATGCACCTGTTACAGAGGAGTAGAAAGCAAACTGAATATACAGTAAAACAGTGTTTACTGCCATAGAGGCTAGACTGATTTCATTCAGGAAGTTAAACTAACAACGCACAAATTTATAGTGCATAGTCTAGCCAGCTGCCAATGAATTATATTCCTTGATGATGAGTGATAAAATAAGTATTCTTGTGATATACATTTAATCCACTAGTATTACAGAAAAAATCCTTTATCCATGACAGTGTAGTGTTGGTTTGCTAATGGGACTATGGTCCCAGCTCTCTTCAGGTCATTGACCAGGTCCTCCCGTGTAGTTCTAGGCTGATCCCTCACCTTTCTCAGGATCATTGATACCCCACGAGGCGAGATCTTGCATGGAGCCCCAGTCCGAGGGAGATTGACAGTCATCTTGAATGTCTTCCATTTTCTAATAATTGCGCCAACAGTTGTTGCCTTCTCACCAAGCTGTTTGCCTATTGTCCTGTTCCCCATCCCAGCCTTCTGCAGGTCTACAGCATTCTGCAGGTCTAGGTTTTGTCCCTAGTGTCCTTAGACAGTTCTTTGGTCATAAAGTTAAGGAGTTTGAGGAGAGGTTGGGGTCTGATTGATTGAGTGTGTGGATAGGTGTCTTTTGTACAGGGAACGAGTTCAAACAGATGTAATTAATACAGCTAATGAGTGGAGATTAGGAGGGCTTCTTAAAGACAAACTAACAGGTCTGTGAGAGCCAGAATTCTTGCTAGGTGACCAAATACTTATTTCAATGTGATTTTCTAGATTTTCCTTTTTAAATGCTGTCTCTTAACAGTTGAGGTGTATCTACGTTTGCCCCACTGTATATCCAAAGCCCACGTTAATGTTACAAGGCCCTGCTTATAAAAATAAATAAATAAAGTCTTTAATGAGTTGGAAGTCGTACTAGACGCATGATATAGGAAAAGTGGACCTACGTTTGATAAAACGTCACTCTCTTCTGATTTTGCCACAGTATCATAGTTTGGTCTAATTTAATGCGAGTTATTCAATGCTGATGACATACAGAGACGTCCCTATGTGAGCACACAGCATGAGTGAATGGCACAAGAGACTGTAACTCACGTTAGCATACGGAGGCGCGTGATGTCGGTAAACGATCCACGGCGGAACCGCTAAAGTCCGGTTCAGCATTTTGGCAAAAGCCAAAGAGCCAAGAAGATGATCTGCCTGGTTTCCAAAACGACCTGAGATAAAGACAAACTTTGTTTGAGTTAAAGCACCTTTTAACAGCTCTGAGAGAAGATAAGTGCGGTTAGAAATCGACACAAATCCGACACTGATGTTTGTTTTTGTTTAGCATAATTCCTTCTGTCGCAAAATGAACAATTACCCATGCAGGGACAGTAAAGAATGTATCCATTTTCGTCCCAAGTCAAGTCGGTAGCGTTAATGAAGGTATTTAGTGAAATAACTGTTACGTGTATCCAACTTAGATATAAAAGTTTAAACAGACTTGGTTTCGCCGCCATTGTGAATCGACTAGATTCCCACAATGCACCACGAAGAACAGAGAGCAGGATTAACCCTTGCCATGCTGCGAGCCTCAGACACTGAAATGACAGTAAATTAAATCCCAAATGGCGTCTCTGCACTGCTGTTTGTAAATAGACTGCCTGTGTGCCTTTTATTATATTAACCTATTCTGATAACATATTTTAGAATTGGGACAAAATATTTCTGTTCATCTCTTATGATAATAAGCACATGTACATTTATTTATTTGGGATGACGTTTTGTCCTTCACCCAGACTCACAATTCATCTGATCCAAACAGTATTAAGAGCCTTCTCAAAGACCCACTGGTAACAGTTTGGTATTACTGGGATTGGAACTCACAACCTTCCATTCAGTAGTCCTGCACTGCCGCCACCACCCATGTAGACAATAAGGGTTATGCAAACACGCTGTAATTTTTGTTTTCTCTTTGATCCTGAGCTAAAGTGATTGTCTGTGCAAAGTTTGCATGCTCTCCATGTGTTTGTTTGGGGTGTCCTCAATGGTTCTCTGATATCCTTCTCCTGTCCAAAAACATACTAGCAGATTAGCTAGCTACAATAAACTGCCATAGATGTGAAAGTGTGTGTGTGTGTGTGTGTGTGTGTGTGTGTGTGTGTGTGTGTGTGTGTGTGTGTGTGTGTGTGTGTGTGTACATGCTCTGTCTCCTGCAATACACTGGCAACCATTTCTCCGCAGATTCTTCTACCTTGTAACTAATGTTGCAAGTTTTGTCTCTGGAATATCTGTGACCCTGCCAAAGTATGTGTATGGTGTATAAGACAGTATTACTGTTGATTGGTTGTCAAAGGCAATTAAGTTGCTTATGAATAGGTTGTTCGTATATTGTATGTAGAAAAGATATATATTTTTTTTTCTTCAAATCAAGTCAAGTGGCACATTGGAACAAAACATTGTTTAACGAGGAACAATACAGTGGCAGGACTACAAAAAGCTCAGATACATGACAGTGTGAAACGAATGCAAACAATACCATTAATATACAGGACAATATATACACAGGAGAGAGCAAAGTAACTATACAGGACAACTGTCATGATGCTCTGGACAATTCCCTTCCGGAACACCAGGGGGCGTTCTGGTAGGGTTTTATTTTGTCTTGTGCAATGTGCTTTTGTTTGATTTGTGTGTTTGCCCTGCCCGAACCTTGGCCCATTCCTGCCTCTGCACACCTTATCCTTATGTATCACTAATTACCTCCCCTATTTATACCTGTTGTATTGTGTGTTTTGCTGAGTCCTCATTGTTGTGAGTCATTTGTTACCTGGTGGTCTCCGGTTTATGTTTTGTATTTTAGTTGCTCATTTTTTTGTCTTACTATATTCCTGTCTCTTGTATTGTTGATTTATTAATAAGACACCTGTCTGTCTCCTATCCCTGCATTTGGATTCTATTCCCTTGGAGACATCCACCCTTGACATTCTCTCCATTATGTCCATTCAGGTCCAGAAAAAAATTAAAAAAACAAAAATCATCTTTGGTTCTGTTGACATTAGAATAAATAAATTGGTGTCTACTCCATTCTGCATGTTGATTCACCTCCTTCCTCCACACTGACTCTTGGCAATGTAATTCACAACTGTCAATCACTAGCAAGCTTGATATTGTAATTTAAATTGTATTTTACAGGTGTGAGTCAGTGGTATAATCAGCTGTGAGCTGAGCTCACAGCACTGGGGAGTGCTGGTGTTCAGTGTGATTGAGGTAAAGTTGCAGGTACTGATGGACTGGGATGTTCTAGTAAGAATGTCCAGAAGCAGGCTCAGATTTCTATGAAATGGAGTGGAATGATTTGCATTGAATTTTGAACTGAAGTCTTTGAACAGCATTCTCACATAATTGTCATTTGTTCAACTAGGTCAGAGACAAGAAGATGGCAGCAGTTATGGAATCATCTGTTGAGCCAATGAGACCCTAGGCATAATGAAATGGGTCCAAGTGTGAAGACCGCTCTTTATGTTTCATAACTAGTAATGCAAAAGTGTTGCAAAAGGCTGGTAGTTATTGAGGCTGGTCACAGATGAATTCTTTGGCATAGGGATGATGGTGGTTATCTTGAAGCACACTTTGGCTCAAGGAGATGTTCATATCTATTAAGATATCTGCAGGTTGATGAGCACATTGCCTAAGCACATACTCATACTGTCAGGACCAGCTTTCAACTTTCCATTGGACAGAGCTTTCACAATGTACTGTCAACTGTACTTGGTTGGTAAGAGTTGGGGTAGTCTTCCCTACTAGAATGTTGTTCTATACTTCAAAAGATTAATAGAAATTGCTGTGTCTGAGAGTAAGACATCATTATTTCAGACATGTGATGGAGCTTTGTAGTTAGTGATGACCTGAATACCTTGCTACATATGTTATGTGTCCTTGGAGTTTTGGAACTGACTGTGGATTCTTTGTTCATAGTTGCACTTTGCTTCTTCAATGATCTGGGTCTGATTGGCCTTTGCTGTGCACAGGGCTGCCCTGTTGTCTAGACAACTGTCAGTTAACACTTAACTATGTCAACTGTCCACTTTCAGTGAACCTGTGCCCACTGTAGCCTTAAAGTCTTAATCCTGGCTGACAAGACTGGAACTTGATGTGGTATTTTACTGTTCTAGCTCATCTGCCTAAAAATTCAATGTGTACTAGTTACTGTAGACTTCCTGTCAAACCAGTCTGGTCTTTTTTCTTCTGAATTTTTTTCGGGTTTTTTTGCAGACTATACTGCAATTTGTACTCTATACTGTAACACACTATACTATAATGTATGATCATAATACTAATAATGAAATTCTCCCATGCTTATCCTTTAACTGTATAACTCTACCCTTTTGTGAAAAAAATAAGAGGGGGTAGTACAATTTTTGGATGTTTTTTATTATTTAAAATTCACTATATGGCCAAAGGTTTGCGCAGACCTGAACCTCACACCCATATGTGGTTCTTCCCAAAACAGGAAACCATAAAAAGCACACAGTTTTATAGAATGAATTTGTATTTTGTAGCATTACAATTTCCCTTCACTGGAACAAAGGAGCACAAAGCTGTTCCAGAATGACAATGCCCCTGTGCACCAAGCAAGGTCCATGCAGACACGGTTTAAGTGGTGGAATGGAAAACTGTGTGGCTTCACAGAGTCCTGACCTCAATCAAACTGAACACCGTTAGGATGAACTGGAATGCATACTGTACCATAGGCCCTTTTCACCTGATATAAGACTTCACTAATGCTCTTGTGGTTGAATAAGCCAATCCCCACAGCAGTGCTGCTAAATTTAGTGAAAGGCTTCCCAGAAAAGTGGAGGTTATTAATACAACAAATAGGTGGCTAAATCTGAATTGGAACATTCACAATGCACCATATGGATGCAGATGGAGTTAAAAATTATAATTCATGCAATATGATACAGTAGATACAAACACTAATTGCAGTAATGCAGATGTGTAAGTTATAATATTCAAGTAAGAGTTTAATCTAAATAATTGTACTAATGACAGATAATTGCCAACTAATTTCAGATAATGGCAGCACTGCAGAATACAGTATAGTATGGCATGTAATGCTGATGTTTAGTTATTAGGTGAAAACTGACAGTTAATGCTTAGACACTGAGTTCAGAATTAATACATCTGAAGGGGAAAAGCTGGTCTTTTTTGGCAAGTGTGTTCCAATCATGTTTTGTCTTCACTAAATGTAGTGTCTGGTGGTCATACACTGTGCAGATGTTGTACCATATTGTGATTTAGTTAGTAAATATACTTTCACCGATACAGTAATATAAGTTCACTATGATCTGAAAAGCAAGGTAAGCTTTCTTAAGTAATCTTCAGAAAGTTATGGGAAAGGAGGTATTTTTCCAGGAAAGGTGCTAAAAGAGACCAAAGGCACATACATAAAGAAAGGGGAGTGTTTGTGGCTCCTCAATGATGTCTGTTAGTCCACAATCAGTTCTTTTTTCAAAGACTGAGGTTTTTATTGGCAAACCATGTTACCATATAGTGAAAACTTTCCCTTGTCAGGAAAATCACACTATTGCAAACTTCACTACAGTGTTTGAGCTGAGCGTAACTCAGAGGTTGAGAGGGAGCAGATAAGCAGACTTAGCGCACAGCTTATTTTTATTTTGGTGGTGGAGGAGTTGTTTTTGCCTAGTCTAACAGACTGTTCTGTTCCAGATGAGTCAGGTCAGACTGAAGAGATGAGGTAATGGTGTTAGCTAATGCGGTAACTGTTAAGGCGATAGGCATACTGATAGGGATCCAGCCCCTTAAAGTGAAGATGGGGTTAGAGCAACAGAATGGAAGATGTTAAGGGCTGTTGTTGTATACTTTGATACACCTTGGGCAAACATTAAGTTGAATATATCTACGTACACACCGGGTAGCTGCTTTGTACATGTTGCCAGGAATGCCATCGGGGACACCTTGTGTATGTACACCTTGCTCATGGTGGACCACACATCTGTGGTGTAGAAAGAGAGCCCGGTGTCACCAAGTGAAAGCTCAGCTTTGGTAAACGCTGTTGCATTTTTCAAAGCAAGCATAAAACTGTTTGTGTTACTACAGGAAGGATCGGGTTGAGAGAATGATACAGGCTGGCTTGTAGTGTGTCAGAACCTGGATGTCTTTTCATGCATTGAGGGTCAGAGGTGTCAAAGTTATCTGCCACTGCAGCTATCTACAGCTTGTATACATGGTTGGAATCCTCTGAGGTTGGCCTGGATGCAATGTGAGCTTTCTTTAATCTTGAAAGCAGAATATTGTGCCTTCAGTAGTAGATGGACCTCTTTATTCATCCATCATTTTTATTTGGATATATAACTATCTTAAGGGCAATGACACATATGTTATTATGGTGAAGAACTGTGTTATAGCAGGTATAGATGTCAATGTCCATATCATAGCCATGTGTGGAGAGAGCAACACATGTGCTTCAGTCTGTATGCTGGATCACAAAAACGTGGCATTTTAACAGGTACGTGTAGACTTTTTACATCTACTTTTAAAAGTGTAACTTTCTGTATTTCTTTTTTAGATAAGAGGTCTTGTGTAAGGTATAGGAACATGGATAACTGTAATGCAGTTCATTGCTTATTGTTCTATGTGTAACTTTTGTTCCCACTGCTTTCACTATGCAATTGGTCTTTGAGTGAACACTGGCTTCTTTCTCAGGATTGTCCTTATTGTTATCCTAAGAGTGCATTGTGAAATCATCTCTGGACAAGCGTGTCTGATTAGTAGTGGTTTCATGAACTTTTTACCTGCATATTACCAAATCAAATGAACTAACAGGAATGTTTAAGGTTTGCGTTTATAGCTCTGGGTTGTTGTTTTTTCATTTACGTGTTGTTTAATAATGTTTGTAACTATGTAAATAACTATGTAAATAACTATGTAAATACACTGTTGAAGCACCCTTTTATTTTATTGCTCATCTTGACTTCGCGATACTTCTCACTCTTGCAAAAACATTCTAGAGGCACCAAATTGTAAGGGAATCTTCCGTGCATAGCCCAATTCATGTCACTCCACAGATTTTAAATTGGATTCAGGTCTGGGATCTGGCTAGGTCATTCAGAACCATTGATCTTCTTTTGGTTAAGCCATTCCTTTGTTGATTTGGATGCATGCTTTGAGTCATTGTCATGCTGAAATTTGAAATTCCTTTTCATCTTTAGCTTAGTAGCAGACACCTGAAGGCTTTGTACTAGAGGAACTATTCATGATTCCCTGCACCTTGACAAAAGGCCCAGTTCAGCACTGTGGGTATGGTGACCTTTTTTTTGCTTCCAACATTCGTTTTGGATCGATGGATTTATTATAACTTTAGAATTCATCAGACCATGACACCTTTTTCCACATCATTTGTGATTTATTTGAACTTGGTCCGCATTGACACCCTCCCCTATAGCCCAGACATGAGAGATTGTCAAATGCGGAGAGTAATCAATACTTGTCAGGTATTCTTGCAGCTCCTTTAATGTTGCCATAGCTCTTTTGGCAGTAAGATTTTGGTAAGATTTTGTCTTGTCATTTTTTTGAGAGTCATCCTGTTCTCGGTTATTACACTGTTGTACTCTTTGTTGATGATGGTCTTTAAGATGTTCACTTGTACATCCATTGTTTTTGAAATTATGTTATACCTCTTGCTCAATACCTTTCAACAAGTGAAATAAGATACATGATTTGCAGACCACAGCTTTAGCAGTCAGATGAAATAAAAAAGATTTGAAGAAAAACCTTCAGATACAGCTGATCTTTATTTGGGTTAATCTGAATAATTTTATTAATGACAGCTGTATGATATTCACTTTTAAACATGAGATTATATGCAATTGGTTTGTTTTGAACACAGCCACATCCCAATTATAAAAAGGTATGCACACCAGGTATTTGTAACTAACTATAATAACCTAAAATAGTTCTGATTGTTTTTCAATATATTTGTATTTATTATGATTTGACTTTGAGTGTTAAAAAAGTTCTGAAGTGAATTATCGTGGCAAAACCTGCTAATTTAACAGGGGTTTGTAGACTAAATTCTATGTAATGTATGTATGTATGTATGTATGTATGTATGTATGTATGTATGTATGTATGTATGTATGTATACTATGATATCGAGGTAAATTGAAGATTTACATTTCTCATTTAGGAAATAGAGATATGTCTCGACTCTCTCTATGGAATGAATATGTCCTCTGTGTTTTTATGATTGAGCAAAGCTAAATTGGTACATTTTTAAGCTTAATCCAGTATATGGTTAGATAAGTTTTCTAGGCAAACATTTAAACTAACCACCTCTCCCAACCCCCTATTCGATCACCATATCTTTTACCGTTTCCTCTCTCTTTTGTTGTTCCACGCTTTCTTCTGTCTATCACCTTCTTCTTTCTGTCCCTCCTACCCTACATAGTGGCCCATCCCCCACACTGAAATGTTCACTCTCACACACGCACACACATACACACATGCAGACATTCACACAAAGTTTTTCATTCTAGAGATGACGGCAGAGATAAGAATGCAAAGCAAGCCTCGTTTGTCTGCTTCTGTCATACCTGAATTTTGAAAAGTCGGTCGGTTGAGGGAGCGAATCAGACCTTCAAAGGCCATGAGATAGAACTGAAAACAATTGTTTTTCATTGTTTTTCTACATGCAGCTTGCAGTACGTGTTCACTTAGCAAAAGAACAAATGTTTCCTTTTCTGCAAACTACATCAACTATTAGGCACAAAGAATTTTGTTTATAAAGTTTTTGTTTATGAATTTTTAAAAGTAATAGCAATAAACCATTTATTCTTTCAATCCACATACTTGATTCCTTCTGAGAACATGATGTTAACATATGTCATCACATTTCTTGCTAATTTCTTATTTCTTATATGCACCAGTTTAAGGGTGTACAGTAAGCAGTATCTTTATGTAATTGCTTGATTAGAAGTATAAAACTACAAGTTTCAGAGTATATGACGTCATTATCCAGGACATTTCTGGGTCCACCCATGCTCTTTATCAGCTACAGACAGATCCAATACACTGACTATCTAAAAATGATACAGTACCAACCATTCTCTCTCTCTCTCTCTCTCTCTCTCTCTCTCTCTCTCTCTCTCTCTCTCTCTCTCTGTCTGTTTCCCTGTTTTCCATGTTGTTCCAAAATCATACACTTATATCTCTCCACTGTTTATTTCTGCATGCTTAACCCCTCAGGAAACACTATCTAATAATACATGTTACTACATGTTACCTGAAGCTATTTTAAGTCCCTACATGTTCAGAGAACGAAAGAAAAGTGGCACTGTTAATTAATATGTATATATGGTCAATTTAAGTAGTAAACATAACACAGGAAGAATGGAAGAGATTAGAGTGTTTCTAATCATCCTCTCAGATGTATTAAGACTGTGGTTGACTTCATTTGCTCCAACTGTTCCTCCCAGCCAAACAAACATCTGTGGGTTTTTTCTGTGTTCACAAACTTAACATTATCCTTTAACGACATGTATACAACTGCTCATCCAGTGTTGCTGGGGAAAAAAAGAAGGTTAACCACAGTCAACAAATAAAGCAATTGCTTATTTCCTAAGATAGACTTTCCACACATGGATGTAGAGAACTAGTTCATTGGTTTACTATATACAAAGATGTGAATGGGATATTAATATCACTTGAAAGTCACAGGGCATTGGTTCTAAGAGATGAGGCTATAAAAAATTCCCACACTTTGTTGGTGGTTGTGTGGTACATCTACCCTTCATGAGTTGTTTATCACTAACCACCTCACTCTTATACACCTACCATATGTTTTAAACCAAACAGATTAAAAAAAACAAAAAAACACCTCACCCCTATTCAGAGGCAAAAAGAAAGAGAGGCAGTAAAGGAGTCAATTCTATAAGCTGCCTACTCCTCTGGTGAGGAAATGCACTCCAGATGTGTACAAATCGCCCATTCTTTTAATTGCTATTATCATGTTTAGGGTTTGACCACTAGCTATGGACTCATAAATAGCTACAGCTGATTGCCCTATCGACTGACAATAAATATTTTGGCTGTGTGTGTTTGTACAACTTTCTCTTTTTTTGGCTATCATCAAATTTGTGGAGGGGTGAATGAGGAAATTGGCATTTGCATCTTGCATGGTTAATCAGATCCTAATTAGGGGCTGGTTGGGTTGGAGCAGAGGAGTGGTTGAGCCTTTGAAACTCACCCTCCCCTTGTTCTTCTTAATGGCTTCTTTTACAAGCCTGTTTGAGGTGGAAAGAGCAGGGGGGAACTGACAGGGCTGCCAACAGAGCGCATGGCATTTCAAACGGCACTTTAAAATCAATCTGGATCCCCTAAATGACAGGCCACCCCTTGGCTGTAATCACCCTGAACCACAAGCTCAAAAAAATACATGGCTCTTTACATCAGAAAATAAACATAAGATAATGAAAGAAGACCAGCTTAAGTCATAAAATGATGCAACTGCATGTGTGTTCAGCCTCACCTTCGAAGTTAGAGAATGATGAGAATATTTTGCCAAATAATGTGGAATAGGTGATGTTTAAAAGAAATAACAAATGTGTAGGAAAAATAAAATAAAGAAAGATAGAAAGGCATGTGCTACCTAATACAAATACAGGATACAAATATGAATGCAATTCTAGATTGATTCTAGTCTCTTTTAAATCTCACTAGCTATAATTGATTAAAGTTGATCCATCACACACATCTGCAGTCAGGGACACACTATGCCATTTTAACTTGGTCAGCCAGAATGGCATTAAACAAATCCTAAACCTCAGGGGTGCTGCGGTAGCGCCAGCACTCCTTCTTCCTGCATCCTTGTGTAATAATCAAACCCTTAGCGAAGGCTATAGAAAAATATCTTAGTGGTCAACCAGCTTAATGTCACACAAATTAACAATAAGAAATACTTCATATAAAAAATATTTTTTAACAAACCCGCATGAATCACAATGATTGCAACGCCTGCATTTACTTTAGATTCTGTGTTCATTATACATAAAAGTGGAGATTATGTTCTTTCATGTAAACCCATCCTTCTTTTTATATTTTTCTCCAAGCTGACCTTAAGTTTGACCATAAGTATTTTTCATCAAAAAGCTCTGTTTGACCGCAGAACTGTCTTGTCTCACTTGACCACAGAACTGGGCTCCTTCCAAATTTCCAGTGGCATTTAATGAATTCCAAGTGTTTCCATCTGTCAAAGAAAAAAACTTTTCCTTGTCTCACCTTAATATTTTATTGTAATGAAGGTGGTATCTAGTTGCAAATATGACTGATTTATGTTCATTGTGCTTAGTTATGCTATCATCTTCTGTAAATATCCAACCATCATTCTTGCTTCTCTAAGAATCTTGCCTCTCTACTTTAGAGCTTTGTTTGTTTTAAACTTTTTACTGATTGCCCTAACAAAAGATATGAGCATTTATGGTGTATGGCTATTAATAGCCGTTGCTATAAAAATGTGTTTTAAAGCACACTTAAATTTCATTTGTGTCATTTATGCATATTGATTTCGATGAATGACTATGATTATATGTCCTCTGTGTCACCTCATATTGAGGCATTATTTTTCACTTCAACGGCTACTTTTCCCCAGCCACTGAAAAAAAGGCTAAAATTCATCCTGGATGGAATACAAGTGGAATACAAGAGCAAAACTTACCTTCACACACACACACTTTTTTACACCTACAGGTATTCAGGCAATTTAGCATAGGCAATCTGCTTACTTGTACGGTTTTGGACAGTGGGAATTGGAATTGAGAGAATCCAAAGGAAACTTACACGGACAGAGGAACATGTCAAGCTCAGCACATACAGTAACCCGAGCTCAGGTACAGACTGAGGACCCCGAAGCTGTGAAGCGGCATTGCTGCGCCACTGTGCCGCCCACCTCCTATTTATACCCCAAGTGTTCCTAAATACATTCTGAGTTCCTAAACACTTAGATATACATAAAACAGAACATGTGCTATATAGGTAGATGCAGCACAATACTGGAAGTAAGTTTGAAGAATAATATAAGAATATTAAATAATTAAAAATAAAATAATATAAAATATAATACAATTATACATCTTAATATTTAAAAACAACTAACTTAAAGAAGGGTATTCTACATGAAGGTTTATGTCAACCCTCTTATGTTCTTTTTATCAGATATTGTAACAGCTTAACTAGCCACATAATTGAATAAGTGGACTGTTATATAGCCCTATTTGAAATATCAACTTTTTTGAAAATGTGAAAAGTGACACTGCGGTACACTCAAAAACACTTTGGATCACACAGCCTGTAAATGTTTTATACCATTTCTCCACTAGTATACTCTCAAAATTAGGCATCATAAATGTTGAGATAGATGAACCATTTTTTTGGAACTGTTATAAATATTTTGGTTCGATGACAAAACTTTTAGTTTATGATTGCTCAGCTATTGCTCAGTGTTGCCACATTTAGATGAATAATTATTTCCTGCCAAGTTCGTTCCACATAATTGTTAAATTTATAGAAAAATGGATAACAATTGATTGAACAAGTTTATTTATGACAATAATCTAAAGAAAATTAATATTGCATTTATTCAAAAGAATGATCTAAAGTCTTAAAACTGTTTGAGTGTTCTTTGGTTTGTAGATTCTTCTGCAGGGAACAGTTTCAGGATTCTATGTATAACAATGGTGTACAATCTTTAGGAGGCAAAGAAGCCATAACTGTCCAGAAAGTACTCTTAAATAGCTTTTTCCCGAAATCTTAAATCTGTTTTCCCGAAGACTGTATTATAGATTGTAACATTTAATAGACTATGCATCACTGTACAAATTAAACAGCATTTGTGATGCAAACTTTAAGAAGAATCAAGTGACCAGGGAAAACATGCATTAGAATGAACATTTTCAGCATTTTTCTCAGCATTTTCCTCTTCCTATATTCCCAATTCAAACTCTTAACTTAATCTTCTAATTTGAGATATTTGTTTTTATTTAATCTTTCTAATTAACCAGATTAATTCCACTAAAGAGACCCTAAATATACATGGCATAAATAAATATAGCACATGTACATTGACATCAAGACAATAACCAACTAAATATTACAGTTTCTTTTAGTAAAGCCTTTAGATTTAATTGATTTAAATCTTGAGAATTTTTACGCTGATTTTAAATTCAAATTCTTAAAAAACCTGTTTGCAAGATAATGTATAAGTTATAAGTTATGTATAAGTAATAACTTCATTTTATCCATAGGTTCATATTCTCATACTTTGTTATCCATGTTAGTTTTAAATAACTGTGGGAATCTTCATTACCTGCAGTAGGAAGCACTATTAAGAAGTTTCAGTTCATACATTAGTGTCACAGTTAACAGTTAAAAAGTTCACCTTATTTTACATGACAAATATCTTTTGACAAAGTTATGTTTAGCCTCTTACAATAGTTTTAAGGTATAAGAATACCTTTTACGAATGTGATAACCTTTCTTGTATTTTGTGTGATCTGTCTTTGTTTTACCAGCTACCTCTGTGCTGATGAATACACTTCTTACAGATTTACTGATTTTAAAGGTTTGCCGACAATGGTGTTATTATTTCAAACAAAACTAATTTATTTCACATTGAGTAACATTTCTATATACGATTTTCATTCAGGCATTTCTGTAGGAAAAGCTAAAAAATTCTGTATTAAGCAACGATTGTTGTGTTTTTGGCTAGCTACAATTTCACCAAGTTGTCAATGTGTCAGGGTTTTCAAAGAAATAAATATTTTCATTCGTTTAGGCAGACAGCCAACTTTTCAAAAGGAGTGCTCCAAACACATGTGACTGCACAGCATGATGCATTTAATGGGAACATGCTTTGCACCTTATCAGAAACATAACATCATGTATTCATTAGAACTTGTGCAAACCATCTGCCAAAGGATCTACCAAATGATTAAAAGTGCACAAACAAAGCAAGTTAAATAAAACACAATATTACATCAGATTTAAGAGCTATATTTAAAGTTCTATTTTGATGCTTATATAATTAATCTTTACAATTTAAATACAACTTTAAAACAAATAAGCTTGATTCACAATAGGTCTGTAATCAGTACAAAACTGCACAAACAACACACATCTGTATATCTGTATATCTTTTGTGTAATATCATAATTTCTAACAATTTCTAAAAGAAAGTAGACAACTGGTACAAAAAAAACATGAATAAAGAGATTATGTTTAAGAGAATTTTAATTTTGGGAAACATTCTTATGAGACTATAATTTTTTTTTTTATTCCTGTTGCTCATAAAGCAAATTTTTACCTTTAGAGTTAATATTTTAAATTGAAGCATTTTCAGTTATTTTAATTGTCATTTTTAGATCATTTTAATTCATCACCAAATTAGTATGAGACCAATGAGCAGAATGCACAAATTAAAAACGACAAAAATATGTCTTGTAATGTTTTTTCTAGCTATTATTTTGAATTTAGAAATTAATTTAAACCACAGCATCAGTCATTCGTGTACTTTCACCTTAGACCCAAAATGAAAGCGAATATTAAAGTTTAGTCCATGATCTTGACAGGCGCTGGTTTGGAGACGCAGCACATAAACAAACACGCAAAGTTTTTCTCTATTTATTCCCTCCGTCAAATAAAGCGCGCGACACTTCCGTCTAAAAGCTCAGCGTCCGTCCGAATGAGGAAAAGCTCTGGATTGTTTTCTCACCGTCAGTCTCAAAAAATTCCTTAAAAACAAATAAATAACCGTTTTTGAATGTTCAGTACTTCTCCCAGACGCTGCAGTATGGTCTGGGCGACATGGCATCCTGGAGTTAGTCAGCCTGTTTCAAACGTGTTTTCATCGTTAACATGGAGCTTATGGAAGACCCCTAAACCCCCCCCCCCCCCCCACACGCCTCACACTATCACACGTTCACGTGCTCCGTTACCTAGAAAACTGTAGGTTAATCAGTACACTTGCCTCTTTCTAACTACACCCCAGGTTTACTTTAATTGGTGAACTTATATCATGCAATTTACATTTATCAAGCCTAGCGTACTGTAGTGACACACTATTGACGTGCTGTAGTATGCTAGTGCACACACAGACGCACGCACGCACGCACGCACACACACACACACACACACACACACACACACACACACACACACACACACACACACACACACACACACACCCCTCTCTCTGTTCACTCACACATCCATCAGCAGGGTCGCTGGTGTGGAGGGGGGTTGGGGGTTGGAGAGCTGAGGAAATGGGCTCACAGTGCCCTGGAAGTAATTCCTTTTCCCCCTAAAACACACAAGGTAAAATGAGAAGACCGCAAAAAACAAACAATCCCAACCCCCCAAAAACAAAACAGACAGACAGACAGACAGACAGACAGACAGACAGACAGACAGACAGACAGACAGATAGATAGATAGATAGATAGATAGATAGATAGATAGATAGATAGATAGATAAGAAAGAGAAGAATACCACATATGTATTCCCCTTATTATTATTATTATTATTATTATTATTATTATTATTATTATTATTATTATTATTATTATTGTTATTATTATTATTATAGAAGTGTGCATTTAAAAGCAAACAAGAATTCATGTTATACACATTGCATTTATGTATTACAACATTATAAATACAGCATTTGCTAATATTACAACCCCCCCACCCTCCACCACCACCACCATCCCCGAGCTGTTGTTTAACCTGTTGCTTCTCAGGGAGCCTCTGAAACTCAAAGAGCACGAGACAGCGCATGCGTGTAATAACAGGCTCATTCAAATGACTGTTTAGTTTATTGGACCATTCTGATGAAATTATAGCCTAAATGACATGATCAAACTCAGTTCAACACAAAATGCTTATGTTTATTCAATGATTATTATGTTTAAATTATGTTTATTTAATAAAATGCAATGCCAAGGCGAAAATGCGTGTAATGGAAATGGATTTATATAAAAGAAATAAATTGCTAACATGTCTTTTTAATGCATTTATTGAAACTTCTAGAATGAAAAGAAATTTTGGTTACAAGTATTTATGCTTTAATAAAATTATAGGCTATATGAAAAAAGGTTAGTATTGAAATTTAGTATGAAAGAATTTTTGCATGAAAAGAACTTTTGCATGCAAAAATTCTTTCGTAATAAATTTTAGGGATGTTCCCCCAAATATTTGTCGAATCACATAAACATTTTGTCAAGTGTTAATAGCCAGTCAATAACAAATATAAAACGAATAATTCACTAAGATCAAAGATACTATCAGTGACACACACACACACACACACACACACACACACACACACACACACACACACACACACACACACACACACACACACACACACACACACACACACACACACACACTGAGTTTAGAAGCCCCGGTAAAAAAGTTTGTGAAAGTGGCCTGACGTCACACTCCCACAATGCTCGCGCCCCAGAACTCTGGCGCTGCAGCCTGAGGAGAGCGCGAGCCACTCAGGCCCCGAAAAAAAGCCAAAAATTATAGAAAAAAATCTGAAAAATTAATAAAACAACAGATCCAGAGGAGAAACTCCGGGAAAGCTGTCGTGGGATCCCCCGCGGTAAGTTTGCGTCTACTTGGTGACGGAATGTTACCGGGTTTCCTTGTGAAATTGACTAATGCGGTGCTGGAAACTTTTTTTTTTGCTTTTTTTTAACTGCTCGTTTTTTTTTCTCTCCAAGTCTTCAAAATGTGGCTGTGCACGTTCTGTATGCATGCGGGTTGTTTTTTTATTGTTAATGAAACATAATCGAACCCATCGACCGCTGAACGAGTGTTTAATTGAGAACGTTAGCGATGATATTTTCCCTGGGTTCGACGTCATTTATTGTTTTTTTTATTGTTTTTTGATCGTTTTCTCTGAAGCCACCGGAGCGTCGGGTATTTAATTTTTAATGACGCGATCCGCTCGCGCACGCAGAAAGAAACTTGTTCGATAAATACGGTTCCGATGTGAATAATTCAGTCAGTAAACAAAATGCATTCGGTGGCTCGTGTCTTAAGTCGTGCCAGTAGATGTTTGTAGTGACTTTGGGACGAACGGTTGAGTTTTGTGCAATTTCTGAATGTTTATCTGCCTGTGCTCAGCCCTGGAGACCCACGAGTTCCTGTTGGCTCTTAAACTCTGCAAATGCATTTGTTTCTCCGGTCGCACTTTTAATCTGTCTAAAAATCTAAAAAAAAAAAAAAAAAAAAAAGAAATAAAATAAACGACTTTTACACTCAGCTCTTTAGCTCTAATGACTCGTCGTGCACGAGTAAGTTTCAGTCGGATACTATATATATATATATATATATATATATATATATATATATATATATATATATATATATATTGTATACATTTCTGTTTTTTTTTTCTTTGTGTGTGTGTGTGTGTGTGTGTGTGTGGTTCTCGAGGGGTAAATAAGTTATTAGGGATGTCAGATTTTTGGTGGTGGGGGTTGCACCTCCTTATGCAGCAGATTACCTCATTCAGCATTCGGTTGTTTTTCCTCCCTGTTGTTGCACATGTTGTGGCTGTTTTCTGCTTTTGCTTCGTTTTACGTTCAATAACTTCATTGGACTGGAGTTGCACTGCTCAGTTTGTCCAGTTGGTTTGGGATCGATAAGTAAATTCATGGTTGTGCACGACATTTAACTTGAAACGAAAAGACCGAAACGTGTGTTTTAATCTAACAGAACGCTTCATCTGTTGCAAATGAAACGTGTCGGTTCGTTCATGCAGTTTATCTCGAGCTATTAGCCTCTCGCCTGCGGTGATAAGCACGACTTTATTAACCGATAGGACGTTATTACGATTTTATAGTCGTGTAAATTTACAGCACCTGTAGCTCCTTTACGCATGATACACGTTCTAAAAGCATATTCGCATCACACTCATGTCACGTTCACTCCTCCACCCACTTTCCCCAACTGTGAGAAGATGCTCCAGACTTCTTATATCGTTTCATCAGAGTTGATCGACAGAGAAAAGTAAACACTGATGGATCTGTAACGGGGCTCGAGCTCAGTTTCCACTTCCACTGCCTCGAGCTGCAGAATAAGGAAATGGAAGCGAGGCGCGTGACGAGACGCTGCTTTTGTAGACGCTTTTTTTTGGTGCTTGAGATCTATTTTTCCCCCCTTAAACCTGTTTTGTTCTTGTTCATTCATTTCAACTACCCATTATGTACCTTTACAATATCTTTCATTTCTTGAAGTGCCCTGGAAATGTATATGGTTCTGTAGAACACATGTGCTTGTTATTGTCTCTCACTGATTGCATACTGAGTGTTATTTATGAAGGAAAGATAGATTTTGCTAGATTTTCTGTCATTTCTTTCCTCTGGTTGTTGTTGCATGAACGTGCATGATGTTAGAAAAATCTTGTGAATTATGCAAAAATACAAATGTCTAGTTATTTCATACAAAAAAAAAAAAAATCCATAAACCTAAGAGAGAAAGATATGTATATAGAACATCAGCCTATGCTTTGTGAAACTTTTGTGTGTTCAGGCATGAAAACTAGACTCTTGTTATTTGAAGTTAGTTGTGCTGCACTTCCATTTTGAAAAACTGTAACTGTTGCAAATGTTGGAGGATTTCTTCTGCAGAACATCTACCCTGATTTGTGTTCTTAGTAAATGGCACACAGCTTTTAGTAATCAAAACAAGTGTAAATATTTCCCAGACTCACTTTTTCTCAGCGTTTATCGCAGGATAAGGTCATTTTGCGCATTGTTTCTAAATGGTTCTCTATTTGTAAATCGTTCCTTTTTTGTAATTGGTTATTTTGTGCAAATAACGTATGCGGTATAGATGGACATGTGAGCCTTGTAGCTCTACATGTGGGTAGTGCTATTCATTCTAACAAAACTGGCAGAACTTTTCATACTGCATCTGTCCATGTGCTCCCTGAAAAGGCAGCACATTACATGCCTGATTCAGCGTGTATGTGTGTGAGGAGATCGAGAGAGCGTGAGCATGTGTGTCCAAGGGGGGTTTACTCTCCTGAAGGCTTTGCACAATCCTGCCGCACCTCGGCGGGGAAGCAGGCTGATTATCATGAGAAAAGAGCATCAGAGGGGTTAATGGGTGGAACAGGCTCTGAAGCACACAACCGCTAGTTAATAACTGAGCACAAAATTGGGGCAAAAACTCTTCATAAGAGTCCTCAAGTCCTTATTTTATGACTGGAAGGAGGAAACAGGGAGGCTGCTGGCACTTGGAGGGGCAGAGGGATTGCTGGTGTCATTGAAGCACCGGAAATATGTAGTTTTTTTCTGATTTTGTAGAATTTAATCTATTTGAGAAACTGAAGAGAGGTACCGGTGCTCGGCTTTGGTCATATAGATATTGCGTCTTTATTTCTGTGTGGGTTTGTGTATGTGGTCAATGAGAACATGTTATGTATTTCAGATCCTATTCAAACAAGTCAGTGGGGAGTGTTTATTTGGCTTAGTCCAGTGTCACTGTGTTGTGAACAGTAGCAGTGACTGTTGAACCCTGTGGGTGCACTGGGTCACCCCATAAAAGAGAGGAAAAAGGACTGAGGGAGAAGAGAAAGAGATAAAATCAGGCCAAGTTCATAAAGCCAGTGTAACTCTTCATTGTGTCAGGATTTTATGTCTTTTTTTAGAGGAATGAAAATTTCACAAATATTATAAGATTACAGTATGTCCTGTTGTACTATATTTTTTGATCATCCAAAAAAAGAAATGACTATTTCCTTCACAATTTTAGCATGTTTATAAATCAACAATGTCACGCAAATTTAAAGAAGTTTTTAATAGAAACCAGAGGAGTTCTTTGTTTTGTTTTTTTAAACCATGAGTGCAGTATTTATATCCACCGAGTATTTGGAAATCTGTAAAAACCTGTTTTTATTAAGAGTACTGTGTCTCTTTATAACTTTCTGCATATACCCACTTGCAGTATATCAACAAATTAGTCTGTGAAATAATACTCATCAGCAGAGCTGAAGGAAATCAGATTAGCTAATACAAATTGTGGGGAATTGATCTGGACTACATAGCAAACAGAAATACTGGACGTCTGGCATGGTTTTAATGTACATTTAGTATTTAAAGTCTTTGAGTAAGTGGCTTTTTAATTGCCAATATAGTTTTGGATGGCATAGCGAAAGTTATTCAAATTGCCCTTATTCAATTTCTCTCTGTTTCTGTCTCTCTCTCTCTCTCTCTCTCTCTCTCTCTCTCTCTCTCTCTCTCTCTCTCTCTCTCTCTCTTTCTCTCTCTCTCTCTCTTCATCAGTCTGGTGTTATTCTTTGTTTGTATATTCCAGTTTGAACTGATAGAGCTTTTTAGAAATAATTGACCTGTTAGACATCCTCGTTCTCTGTCAGCAGGCTAAATGTAAATAAACAGAAGCTGGAAATGAAAGCGCAATTGAGTAGTCAATTTAGTTGTGTTGAGTGACCGTAGCTGTAGGCTACGATAATGCCACAGAAGAAGTGTGGGAATGTATGTAATATAAAAATGGTACCATAACAAGTGTTTCTAAACATACAGCAAATCATCAAGCTCGTTGGTTACAAAACATACAAACGAAGTGTGTTGTCTATGGCCAAATATTCTAATGAGCACATTTGATTGGCTTCCCACTGTCCATGATAAAACGTCTGCAAAGCCACTCAAGCTGAACTACACACAACAGAACAAGCAGGAGAGCTTGTGATTATTTGACTCAACATTTAAAAACCAACCGAATTATAGAACTGCCAGTTTGATGCGTATGCAAGCTTTTTCTTGACAAGTAACTCAGACTCAAAAAGACCGTTTCTGTGTGAATGCATAGTTTCGGTAAATGCTATGTGGGAGGGACAGGCGACATCAGCCTTGTGATTAGAGAGGATAAAGCTTAATTAAGCCTTACCCAGGAGTAGGACTGCCAGCTTGTATCAATAGGGGTGGAATTCTGGCAAGTAAATGTAGACATTGGAAAGTCACCAATTATTCATACTTTGTACATGCATATTTTTTGCCCACAAGACCAACAGTAAACCTAATTAAAACTCAACCACAGATTTAGCCTTTAAACGCTTCAGTCCCCTGGTAACTTACACTGCTTTTGTAAACAATTCTGAGTGTTATGTTTCTTCAGAATGGCATATTTTTTTACCAGCACAATCTCACCCCATTTATTTGCTACAGCTGAACAGGATTATGCAAACATTTTGAACAATGAGAGAAATTTTCTCTTCAGTGCCATTTACTAAAGCTGGATGCAAATTCACTTGTCCATTTTAAAATTCTACATTTTTTTAAAAACATTTTAAATAACTATACTATATTTCTTGTCATTATATTAAAAACATTTTAATAGAACTCTACAAATCTTAGAGAAATTCTTAGTTAATTGATTTGAGCAACATTTTTAAAATGTGAAAATGAGATGAATTTTTGATTCTGAATTTGTATATTTTTTTCCATGTGTGTACAGATTTAGTTTTAGCCAACATTTATATTAATAAACTGTTATAAGAAAAACATTTTTTTTAAATAAATTATTAAAACAAGTTAATAAATTTAGTCATGCAATGGTGATTCAATGCAATATAATTTGTCAATCATTGAATAATTTTATTAGAAATCTGTCTGCTGGTTAATAATAATAATAATTATTTAAAATGTATTTATTTATTTATATTAAATATTATGTATATACATTGATACTCTAATCACAATTTTTTTTGTCTGGATCTTTATTCAGTTGAATATCCAGATACGTAAATACTTTATAAGTACTACTAAGCAATATTAATTTTAAATCAAACCCTATTTACTTTGTAGATTTAAAACACTAAGACTGAAAGAAAGGCCCTTGTTTTCCATTAATGCTTTAAAGTCCTGATTAGAAACACAGTGTTAGAGAGCCAGCAGAAGTGGTGAGGATCAGAGTTTTTTATGAGGCAGATTGGGCCGTTGCCCCCGGAGAGGTGTTTCAACACTAATGGCCACAACTGCAAACCCGAACCCAATTAACCTCTCTATTATGAGGAGAAAATCCTGGAGTAACATTGCTTGTATTCTGGTAGACTGATAGTAAGTTGAGAAATTGAGAAACTGAGAATTTTACCTACACAACAGTTTTCCTTCTTACCACCTGATTACAAAGTCACATTACCACAACATTTACATTTAGGGAAATCAGATCACACGTTCTCAGCAAGCAAGCATCCGAAGGTCTCATATGCATATTTTGAGATGCCCTGCTTTCTGGACTGGCACACATTCTGACTGCACTTGCAGTATGTGGTGTTCAGAGGTGGTACGAAGACGCTAGATACTTGAAGTGCATGCTTAATTGAAGCCTGCTTTTTGAATACAGCTACCCAGCTGTGGGTTATAACTTAATTCACCATGAAGCATCATGGCAAAGATGAGTCTTACACCTCATGTGCTACATGCAAGGCTGGCTGTGGTTTCAGCCTCAGTTGTAATCCTGTTGCTATAGTCACTGGTTTGATGTCCTTCTAATTATGGAGCTGTGCATTTCAAACCGCTGTTTAAGAAAAAAATCCTGAGCTCCAGAAATTCTGTAAACTCTATGTTTTCTGGTGTTTCATTCCAACTTTTTGAAGTGTTGGGAGCTTGTAACGTGTTGTGCAATATGTTGAGTGCAGTCTAGGATTTCACAGCATTCCATGATACATTTAGGAAGCAGCGCATGCCACAAGGCGAGTTTAAAGGCGAGTTTAAGTTTGGCAGGAAACTCAAACCCAGCAAGGAGATCCGTCAGAAATGTTGCAAGATGTTGTCAGGATGAGATTGTTGCATTAGGGAATTATTGAATTGCTCAGAGTTCATGTGACAGAAAAGTAGGAGAGACCCAGTTCCATATTTCAGCAGACATCGTACCTTAACTTTGCGAAAACAGGTACGAGATGAAATTTGAGCAGGGATAAACTACAAAAGAGCTTAAAACTGTTTTAGCATCTGTTTACCATTCCCACTGGGGGGGGGGGGGGGGTCGTCATCGAACATGCTGCAATAAGAGATCAGAGGATGGGCAATTTTAAAACAAAACCACCCAAAATGAGCAGCTCTGTAGTTACAGGAACAGAGTCATGTGCTGAGAATGCAGGGTGAGTTCTAGTGCCCTTCTTATGAATCATCAAGCAGGTATGGGGCTCATTAGAACCGCAAAGTCAGTTAAAGTCATGAGTCATTCAGATGAGCAGCTATGATTTTTGATGACTTACATTCGGAACTTATTTATTTATTTATTTTATAAACACGGCAGCTCCACCTCACAGCATCACTCCGAATGACTCAGAGAAACCTTTAGGAGATAATTCTCAACATTGCTTTGCATCCTGGATGCTTTTAAATAGAAAACAAAAAACTGTTTCTATGTATATGGTTTTGATTTTATACATTATGAAAAGGAAAACATGTGATGACATTTACATTTAGATTTACAGCATTTGGCAGATGCCCTTATCCAGAGCGACGTACATAAGTTCTTAAATCTCTATCATTGGATACATTAATGCTTTTTCACTAGGTTGCATACTTAAGATACCATGAGTTTAAAACATTGTTCAAAGTTACAATGAAAAAGTTTCAAAGTTTTTTAAGTTTGTTTGTTTGTTTTTTTACACACATTTTTTCAACATGTACAAAATGAATATATATCAAAATGAATTCTGTGTAATGAATAAGCAATTTTTATGAATCAGACGTTAGTCGTTCTTGGGGAATTTAGGTTGTGATTAGGGACAGGAATGTGAAATGTACCATGAGTAACTTTGAAACTGAACACTGAAAGTAAGAGAAAGCAGTTAATAGGGAAGAATACATAGACATCAAGCTACTACATCATGCTACTCTCAGATTGACTGCAGTTTAAACACAAAAGCAAAACCTACGCTCATTGCGTAAGATGTTTTTATACATTTGTCAAGGCTGAGACACCCAGGAATATTATATGCTTGGATATGTACACTCTTAATATATGCTTGTGAATGAGTTCTTATTGTGTGTGTGTCGTTTTAGATGTTTCTTCTGTGTGATTGTGTTGTGTGGGTTCTGGGTTCAAAATGTGTAAGATACACTTGATGTACAGTTTATTTGTGTGTTTGTGTGGGAATAAATTGAAGCTAGGGGATGTGGTAGCTCAGTGGTTAAGGTGTTGGGCTACTGCTCAGAAGGTCATGGGTTCGAACCCCATGTCCACCAAGCTGCCACTGTTGGGCCCCTGAGCAAGGCCCTTAACCCTCAGTTGTAAGTCACTCTGGATAAGGGTGTCTGCTAAATGCTGTAAATGTAAGATATAATATCAATGTTGTAGTAAATTATTATTACAATATATTATATAAATTCTAATTAAAATAATAATTAAATAAGGTAATTAAGTATAAATTATAATTCAAATATTAAACTGTATAAAAATAGAAAGAAAAACACACTGTTTTGTGATACATAAATCATAGAAATGCTTTCCGTTCTATGATATTTTTAGAACTTTACCATCCGTACTTAAATAATTAATTAAATCTGTTTTTCAACTGAAATAAGAGGGGAAAAAATATTTGGTTAAATTAGCTGCCAGTCCGATTTCAGTATATGATTGTGAAATTAAGTTAAAAGAAGCTGCCATTACATTGAATAGATTTCATTATATTATATTAGATTACATTACATTTTATTTTATTAATACAGTTAATAAAAATTCATTACAGTTCATTCGTATATGCAGCTCTGCAGAAATTCTATAAAGCAAAGATGCATTTAAAAATAACAAAATGAAATGTTTTAAGTTTTTTCTAAGTAAAATATATCTTTTTTATAAATTAGTATAATTTCTTTGTAATTTTCTTTAAATCACCAGGCAGAAGATTTTCCTTAAATGGTCATTTAAATAGATTTTAAAAAGAACATACATACACGCACACGCATATATATTTGCACCACACGGTACAACATTGAGACGGTCCTATACTTTTCAATAAAGAACATTCATGCAATGAATTCATGTATCTTTCATGTAATGATACTTGTTGAATTAAAGGTAAGGATAGACCAAAATAATAATTCTGGGCTGAAAATTACAGTGGATTTTTATTTCATCTTTCTGTACGTTCCTAAAAGTCTCAAATGCAAGACTTCTTGAATTAAAGTCTTAAAGAGTCTTGTGCATCATCAGTAAATATGTCTGGGAACCACATACTCTCATGGGAAGAGGTGATTTTAACTGACTTGGCAGATGACCAACCACAAACCTTTTCCTTCAGCCCATCTGCAAACAAGAGATTATCGCACTGCTAAAGCTGCGGTCTTTTATTTCCAATCCAGTGACTGTATCTTGCTCCAAAAAGCTCATTGTCTCAAGCCAGTCAGATTCCACCCTTCAACATTCTGAAGCTTGTGGCTAGAAATGTGTACAAAAACTCAGTAGGCATGTCAGAGGCCTAAACTCACAGCTCAGAGCAATGTCACTCTTAATATATTTTACTAATTAGACACTAATTCATACATTTTATTAATTAGGTTATTGACCATACAACTGTCAGTGCCAGACTTGAAATGAAGTCCACAAGGATGACTGGTTATGTATAATATTGTACTGAGGTTTTACTATAAAAAAACACCAATAATGGCCCTTATACAGTACAGACCAAAAGTTTGGACACACCTTCCAAAAGTTTGGACACACCACCTTTTCAACAGGACAATGACCCCAAACACACCTCCAGGCTGTGTAAGGGCTATTTGACCATGAAGGAGAGTGATGGGGTGCTGCGCCAGATGACCTGGCCTCCACAGTCACCGGACCTGAACCCAATCGAGATGGTTTGGGGTGAGCTGGGCCGCAGAGTGAAGGCAAAAGGGCCAACAAGTGCTAAGCATCTCTGGGAACTCCTTCAAGACTGTTGGAAGACCATTTCAGGTGACTATCTCTTGAAGCTCATCAAGAGAATGCCAAGAGTGTGCAAAGCAGTAATCAAAGCAAAAGGTGGCTACTTTGAAGAACCTAGAATATGACATATTTTCAGTTGTTTCACACTTTTTTGTTATGTATGTATATAATTCCACATGTGTTATTTCATAGTTTTGATTCCTTCAGTGTGAATCTACAATTTTCATAGTCATGAAAATAAAGAAAACTCTTTGAATGAGAAGGTGTGTCCAAACTTCTGGTCTGTACTGTATATGTTTAGAGATTTGTATTACTATAGCATAGTATATAAGAAGTATTTAATGAAGTGAAAGGGAGAAAATGAAACTACTGTATGAAAATACTATGCATATGCACTGCAGCTGTTCAGTAAATTACAGTCAGAAATAAAGGCACAAATACTGTATAATAATAATAATAATAATAATGATAATAATAATAATAATAATAATAATAATAATAATAATAATAATAATAATAACAATAATAATAATACTTTAGAAATGTACAGTGATGTTATTAAATCATATTATATTGTCATTGCCCAGCCCCAATATTAGCTCTTTATATTATATTGCAGTAACAAACAAAGCAAAAACATATATTATAATAACTTTATGGTTAATGAAAATGGAGTTTATTATTTGTCTTTACTGTGGAAAAAACGATATAATGGCAGACAGACGATTTTTCACTCGAACATTTTACTTTTATAAAAATACATTTCTTTTTTTTTTTGGACAAAAGATATTTATAATGTAAAGATACATAAAATTAGTGTGGATGGTACTACTTAGAATCCAGGATAGTTTTGGACTGCAACTGATAAAAAAAATTGTCTTGTGGCAAACAACTTCTAACCAAATTTACTGCATGTTAAAACTAGAATAGATTTCCCGGTTACATACAGTATATCATACCATATAGTACACAGTTATTATTTTTTTCAATTCTTAATATTAAGAATGATTTATATATTTATATGAAGATGGGTTTCCTTTTGAGTCTGTTTCCCTTCAAAGGTTCTTTCTCTGGCTTGCTCATTTGAGATATATTTCCAATTTAAAATGTATATTCTGAATTCATAACTTTGTGTAAGTCTGTTTAAAACTTTTAACAGTGCTATACAAATAAAATTAAATTGAATTGAATAATTAAAAAAAAAGTTAAATAAAAATAATTACTTTACATTTTTAAATAACCATTAAAAAGAGTGGTTAATAGTATTATATCAAGTCAAAATTTGATATGACTCATTTTTATTTTAATGCACCAGCATAATTTTTAGGTAGAATCTGTGAAATTTTAGAAGGAATTTGGCTGCTAAATTTATCTTACAGAATCTGACACAATTTTTTTTTAGGAGACTTGTTTTTGCAGGTACATTAAATAGATTTTTTTGTGTGTGTGTAAACTGGTTTATTATACTACTATGGTATGATACTTTCATTTCTGACAAATATTTTTCTGCAATATGTTGTAAAAGAAATAACTTTTGGAAAACTAATGTTTGTGAACATGTTAACTGACTCAATAATACAGAGTTCAGCTTATTAACTGTCCTACAGAATATGTTTAAATGAATGCAGCTACAAATAGTCATTATTGAAAAATGTTCTGATTATTATTCATTTGGGCTCAGTCTTCAGGAAATCTTTTGTTTCCTTTAACCACATCCTGTTTTCCTTGGGTATAAATATGAGGTTGCACACGTGTAAATGCCTTTTGTCATTATGATGGGAAACCCCCCAAAAGCTTGTGACACAAAGGAGACAGGTTGTCAAGCATGGATATTAAACAACAAGCAATAAACAGTTCAAAATACCATTAAGCACATTTAGGAACAAATGAAAGATTCATGACTGACACAGCTGAGCACACTGTCTTCCACTTAGTTAGGAGGACGGAGTTGAAAAAGGATAGCAAGGAAAAAGCAAGGATTTTAAAATTACACAGTTTATTTGCTTCTTGTGGTTGTAATGCCACTTTCAGAACAGCAGGTCATTTGAAAATAGAAGAAAGAGACCTTTCCTGAGAGAATCTCATGAAATGCAGCATCTTTAGTTTCTCGAATATCAAAAGAACGAAGACGTACGTGTTCAGTTGAGACCAAACAAACTTCTTGTCCATGTGCACCATCAGTCTCATTTCTATTTTGTGGCTTTTGGTGGCAAAGATTGATTTCTGGCAGAATATTTTAGCCTCAAAACCTGGTCGCCTCTTCCAAAAGGTTCTAACTTGACCATAGGTAGAGCTATGAACAAATTGATGAGTCAAATGTACTTCCAAATTATCATAGAAATGAGTAAAGAAACAGTAAATCTTCAGATTTGAGGGTCCAGGCTTCACAAATGGTCCCAAACATTTATGGCTAATATTAAAAACTACAGCTAACTGTTAGTATGGTTAATTAACCTCTTATGCAATGCTTTGAGTGGGTCAGTATCCCATTTTAGGCTCTGCAGATTTCTCTCTTCATCTTTCTGTTGCTCTTAGGGATATACCCACATGGGAGATCTAAAGGGATGTGTCTTAATATTTCCTGATACATAGACATAGAAAATGTAGATCTACCTGAAGATGAGTTATGGAGATTTAAAATGTTAGCACAGCAACAATTAGAACACAAAAAAGGATTTTAAGATCAAGATCTCAGATGAACTGTATCCACATTGGACTACACTAAAAGCAAATTCAGTTATCAGGTTTGAATTATTGGTCAAATCTATGCTTTGGTATGATGCCAGTGTGAAATTGGATATCATTGTGCATCCCAAGCTGCTCTCTTCTTTTCTTTCCTTGTAACAGTTCTAGATTAACCACAGCTCACTCCAGTGGCCGTAGTGCGGAATCATGAAAAGGGAAGATATATGGACACCCCACTGCCCCGCGAGGGAAAAGGGGAGCTGAAAATGGAGGGAGCAGAGGGAAGGAAGAGGATAAGAAAAGATAGGACAAGTCCTAGTGTTAACAAATGGTCTTTTTTTCTTTCTTTCTTCCTCTCCCTCTCTCCATCCCTTTCTTCTTCAAAAAAATCTGGAACAACAACAGGAGGAGGAGGGTGGGGGTTGTGGAGAAGAGGGAGAGAAAGAGAGGGAGTGAGTAATGAAAGTGGAGAGAGGACTGTGGGTCTCTTTCTGTGTGCCCTCCAGTGCCAGTGTGAAGTTTTCAGTTTGATTGAAGGGCCCTTTTCTCTGCTCTGTGGTGTGAAAGCTGTCCTAATTGAATGATAAAGTGGCCTGAGATGGAGTCCGGTGAATAGGCAACAATGCGCAGCCTGTGTGTGGTAGAGCGGTTTTTTGGTCCTTGTCCAGGCTTCTCTCTCTTTTTCTCTCTCCCTCTGCCCACCACTGCAAGAGGGGAGGCCTATTATCATACTCTCGGCTGGATTTGGTCACGTGACTCCCCCCCTGCCATCCCACCATTTCCCTTCCTAATCGGGATGGACCAATCAGAAGGCAGCAGCGTTGGTTCTCACCAACCATGTGGTTCAATGGCCTCATTTAGCAAGTGGCTGACTCGCAGCACATGTCCCGCTCTCACCTAAGCGGTTCAGTGTTGGTGACAGAGAAAAATCTGCGTGCATGCACTTTCAGTAAATGTGCCCATGAAATGCTGTCCGGAATGCTGTGGATGAATTACGATGTGTAAAAGATGATGGAAAGCATATGAAAGAACGAAACTCTGTATAGTATACCTGGCATACACAATATGCCATTAACTGTATCATAAAAAGTGAAAACATGAAACTGCATTAGTACAGAGCATAAGATAATGCAAGCTCTACATTGCTGTAAGTCTATATAACTTCTATAAGAGACTAAAGCACTATTCGGACGGGATTAGTTTTACGTGGGGGTAAAGTAATTATTACCAAAGCTTCTCGGTGATTTTAGTCCCGTCCGAATGTGCCATCTCCGTAAGATTACGGCGACTTTTACCTTCTGTAAAAAGGTCCGGAAAAAATACCTCAGGTAATACTAATACCGTCTGAATAGACCCGCTGTAAATATGTACGGTAAAATTCTGTCATTTCCTGTTTAAAAGTTTTTGCCGCGTTTTGCAAGCATGGAGGCGCTTGAAGAAGCATTCGGTTGCTTTGTAGGTGGTGGGCCAACTCTGTGGCAAACCTCCAGCGTTTTCCGCATACCATTTAAAGCAAAGAGAAGATCGAAACCACTCATTAGAGGCACAAAACCTATCTTATTTTATTTACAAAATATTTTCTTGTAGTTAACATTTGCTCCAGTTTCGCGTTTTTTTTGTTGGCGCCATGTTGTCTGTTTGCGCACGTGATAACAGGAAGCAATGTCATACGCACATGACGACAAGGAGGTTACTGTGGTGCGTAAAGCAAGTTACCCCTCCCACTTCTGTTAGTTTTACTGAGATGTCTTGTCCCGTGCGAATTGTCCAATTAATATTACAGACGTCCTGAGGTAAAATTGCATTACACCACGTCCCCACGTAGAACTAATCCCGTCCGAATAGTGCTTAAGAGACCCAGAACATTTTCTAAAATGTTTTGAAACCTTAAAAGGCACAGAAGACATGGATAGCACTGGAAAGCACAGATGCAGAGTTTGATTACTACATTATCCATAATATACTACATGACCTTTAAAAATGAGCAGTAACCATATACGTGGAAAGTCTGTATAGTGGAAAATATGAATCTGGCAAACAATTGTTTGTTCGTTCGTTTGTTCATTCATTTTGTTCCTTGATTCAGTCAGTAATTCATACTAAAGATTCCCATACACATATACAAAATAAATCGTTTGATTATAAGAAATGAAATAAGGATAAAAGGATGATGGACATTTGGATAGAAATACTACAGTCTTAACAGTCTTCAGATCTCAAATAACCCAAATAAAGCATGTTGGTGCACCCTGTTATAAATTAAGGGAATATCATTGGGTGAATGATTTTTATCCCTTAAGTAAGTTCCAGATCACTTAAGTTCCAGAGACTTGTAGAATCAGTGCCAAGCAGCATACAGGCTGTTTTGGCAGCTCATGGTGGCTCAACACCTTAATCTACACCACTTAATGTTGATATATTTCTTTCTGTAATTTTGTCTGTATCTAATACAATGCTGAAATTAATATTAGATACATTTCAAACATTTAGAAAAGAAGTGACAAGGAAGGAAGAAAGGAAGAGTTTTATATATCACTTTTTTGTGACTAATTATCTACGTTGAACTTTAAACATGACACAAAATCAAGATTGTTGCCAAAACATGCCAACGCTTTTGGGGAAGTTGTAATGCTTTATGATATTAATGATGAACAGCAGAACGCGGGTATAATTGAGGCATTGTACTGCAATACATGCTAAACTCCATGGCCTCATTAAACACTGTCACTGGGCTTTTCACATGCTCATTTATTTTTATAGAATTTAATTTTGGCCACTTAGCAATGCTAGCTAGCATGCCAGAGCTGCAGAGATTACAAATGTAATCATATCAGCAGTTTTGCATATTACAGCATGCTTAAACCCTGTTTTACGAATGGCAATGTTAACACCACTCATCTCCCCTTTCGGAACAACCACAGACTCTGCTTCATCTTTGGGGTTTCTCAGTCATGCATGTTGTGATGTTCCAGGTAAATTCATGTTTAGACCATGCTAATTAACCGTTATGTTCAAGGGTGGAAATAAAAAAAAATCTGTATTCTGGAAACTTGTGAATCTTTATGAATCACAGAATGTTTTTCCTCCATTTTAGCGTTTTACTTTGGCTTGTTTTATCATTCGGTGAGACTTTCACTCCTCGGATATTCGAAAAAGAAAATAATCAACAGCTGCAACTCTATAGGGGTATTATATACACAAGGGTTGTTGGAGTCATGTGAAGGCTGTGAACATTTTGAAACTTTCGTTGCAGGGATATTTTTGTTGAATGATGCAGTAATTCTCTTAACGTCAGTTCTGATTTGTGCATTCAATTGTTAATGATTTTTTCCTGGCAAGTATTTTAGTATTACTTTGTTTATGAATTGTGATGTTTTTTGTTCTTTCATTAATTAATTAATTCATTCATTCATTCATTCATTCATGCTTTATCGTTGTGAGGGTACAAGTGGATCTGGAGCCTATTTTAGGCACTAATACATCTTCGGTAAGATGAAAATCCAGTGTAAGGCAACATATATATATATACACACACAAACACACACACACATTCACACCTAGGGCAATTTAGTGTAGCTATGCAGACACAGAGCGATCACGCAAAGCTCCACACAGACAGTAACCCGAGCTCAGGATTGAAGCAGGGACCTGGAGCTGTGAGCTGGAAACACCACCTTCCATTCACTACGATGGCGGTCTGTTAGGCATTAATTTAGTTTTAGTTTCCTGTCTGTGTTTTTGACTTGCTAGGGTGCCTCAGCTTATATGGGAAAATGATTGATCGCAGTTTACAGGAATAAAATTCTAACTTTGTACAAACTAAAGAAATTCCTGTTTAACTTAATTCTTTTCATTATCATCAGCTAGGTGGCAGTGCTCATCTCATTTAGGATTAGACTGTGTGTGTGTGTGTGTGTGTGTGTGTGTGTGTGTGTGTGTGTGTTTGTGTGTGTGTGTGTGTGTGTGAGAGAGAGAGTACTGATGTATTGATGTCTAAATATTGGTTTACACAGATAATTATATGAATGCGCTGGTTAGAACTGTGTGTGTGTTTGTGTGTTCGAGTGTGTGTGTGTGTGTGTGTGTTTGTGTGTCTGAGTGCATGTGTCTGTAGTGGAGTGTATCTGGCAATCATGGCAATCTGTTAACTATTTCACCCTTCATCTGAAAGCTAAACCTAGCATACATATAAGTACTAGCAACCCCCTCTAGCACACACACACACACACACACACACACACACACACACACACACACACACACACACACACACACACACACACACACACACACACACAATTCTCTCATTTAAAGCCACTCATTCACTTTCTGGTTGTCTTGATTACACATTTCTGTAATCACACTATATAATGTATCTATTGAATTCACACAACTTTAAAGTCCTAGCATCTATCCGTGTGTGTGTGTGTGTGTGTGTGTGTGTGTGTGTGAGAGAGAGAGAGAGAGAGAGAGAGAGCGCCAGAGCTGGTGGACCACCCTGGGTTACTCAGCCCATTGAGCGGCCTGAGTGTGTTTTTATCTCCGGAGACTGAGAGAATGGGGGGAGAGAGCCAAAGCGCTCCAAAGGCGTTAATGAATAACTGCACTGCTACAGGGGCTTTTTCCCCCACAGTCCTCAGGGAGTAACACACACGCACACACGCACGCGCACACACACACACACACACACACACACACACACACACACACACACACACACACACACACACACACACACACACATACATTTGCACATGCTCGGCCATGCATAAAACACTTTGTTTTACTCCATAGGATTTTGTTGGATTTTTAAGCATGAGGTGTGTGTGTGTGTGTGTGTGTGTGTGTGTGTGTGTGTGTGTGTGTGTGTGTGTGTGTGTGTGTGCGAAATGAGTATACCCCTTGTTTGTGTGTGAGCTGGATAGTGTTGAGCAGTAGTGTGTAGCTGATCCCTATCTGACATCAGAGATGTTAGCAGTAGCCGGGGCATTGCTTTTGGGAGAGGCTTTATAACGCTACACTATGGCGAGTCACATAATCACTCGCCTCTGATCAGTAACTCAATATATGCAGCAGCAGAGACGATACAAAGCACCATTTATGTTGTGCATAGATGATACATCTCCTAGACCATACTTGACTTATTTACTCATTGTTGGCCATGTCTGAGCTTTTTACAACTGTACATATTCAGGCACCTGGGACCCTCTCACAATGGACACACACACACACACACACACACACACACACACACACACACACACACACACACACACACACACACACACACACACACACACACACACACACACAAACATGCACTCTCTCACGTACTAGTCGGAAAAGAAGCATAAAGAATGTGTCATGTTTTCACTGCCTTCTTATGCAGGAATGTTATTTTTTCATCTTCCATCTCTCCACCTTACTATGAACAGGTATGGACAGAAGGAAAGAGTAGGTGGGATCCGTTTCACACTGACATTAAACACCAAAATATGAGGGAGGGGGAATCGATTGACCTGAGGGAGGCAGGGTCTGTTCAAACTTGTCAGATTTTTTTTGTAAACAAAGGGGTCATTTCAACAATGTGAGTTGTTTTAAGCGGTGCTGACAATGCTGAACCCAGATTTTGTTTGTTGCTGACCACATTTCAATATGTGTGTGTGTGTGTGTGTGTGTGTGTGTGTGTGTGTGTGTGTGTGTGTGTGTGTGTGTGTCTGTGAAAGACAGAGATAATGCAGAAAGACAGCAGACAAAAAGAGCAGAGCAGATCAGATTCCCTTTGCCTTGATTTTAACAGAATTGTTTTTGACTCAGTGATAAATAAGAAGTAAAATAAATGAATAAATAAATCAAATAAATGTGAAAGTAAATAAATGGAGACCTAGATTCCAAGATTACAAGTGTCGAACAGCACTAGTTACCACACTGGTAAGCCGATGAAGTCCTCATGTGTGGTATTTAATATGTAATAGGTAACATTAAAGAGAAAACTGTTCTGTTGCCATTTCTTTCCGGAGTTGCTGTAAATCAGAATATTTTGTCTGACAGATCACCTTTATACCTTGATGAAACACTTCCATCCTGATATGAGCAGTCTCTTCCAAGATGCTCGCACTGTCTCTCTCACTCATTTTCTACTGCTTTATCCGATCTTCCAAGATGCCACCGTCCCTATTCACAAAGCAGGAAATGGTCACTGAATGGTTTGATGAGTATTAAAGTGTTGTAGCTCACATGCTAAAGTCTTTGCAGCTACCAGATTTTGAACCCAATAAAACAAATTTCAATTCCATCACACGATGACGATGCATAGGAAAGAAAAAAGCTGTGAAATGGTGCATTAAAGCTTTTCTGGCTGTTCTCAGTACACTGAAAAAAGTTTTATTCAAATGTGTCCATTAGTTCCACATGATTGAATGGAATGACATTAACACAAGTTTTTGTATTTTTTGCATGATTTAAGTGTGTATTTTTTAAAGCCATGAATAAAATCTAATACTCAAGCTGAAATTGTTTGACAAAAATCCCATTTCCACTGTGCTATTATATGATTCACACTTTAATTGCCTGAATTTAATACTATAGTTTAGTTCCAATCAGTACTAACATCCTCATGCAATCTAACAATGTAATTGATTTAAGTTAATAAGACCTGTACTGCTGATACCGTACATACAGTATAACTCTATACGTAATTCAATCTAGTAATTAGAAGCGTGTTTAAATAAAGTTTAGCTCAAGCGAAGAAATCAGGTTTTGTTGAAATCTAAGATTTTTAATGGAAACTATACCTAATATATTTTAGATTTTTAATATCTAACTGACCGTATATTCTTTTTTTTACACTGTAGACTGTATCATAGAATGATGCCTTTTCCCCACCAATCTATATGTTGCTATATTATAATAGTCTTGAAAAAACCATCACACTGCTCTTGCTGAATTCTGGCAAACAGCCAAATAAAATTTAAAAACTTTAGAAAAGGTTATGTATATTTGCTTTATTTGAAATGTGTATATGTTCGTGTTTCTCAAGGAAATCTTTTTAAATGTTATCCTTACTTTTACATTTCAAGCTTACATGGTATTCTGACATTTCTATTACATAGGAATATTAAGCAAATCTATAAGAATTGCTATATTGTATAAAAAGGCGTTCTTCTTAGACAGTATAAGTACTGTTTAAAGTGTGAACATAAAATGATTTTGTATCACTTTATTTAAATCTTTATTTAAATCTGTTATGACAAGATAAGTTTGTAATGAAATTACAGCGAAGTAAACGCAAGTAAAACAATTAACAAGCATACAGTATACACACAGCTTTAATCTAAAAGATAACATAAGCTTTAGCATCTGCTACACTTTTAGAAATTGTTATATTTGTCTGATAGTTTTTAATATCATGAACAATTATTTTACATTCTGAGATTTAAAATAATCTGTAAAAGTCTTTTCTGGTCATGAAATGTAAAGGGGTAGGCTAGAAAGTATATGAATTAAACTAGCTAGTTTAAGCTTTTGCCTAGTGAGTCTTTTGCAAAGCCAGGGTGCAGAGCTTTAATTTATGTTTTAAGAATAAAAAAATAAAAAAAAAACAATTTATAGAATTGAGATGCAGGTTTTACTCCATGGCAGCATGAATTGTAATAGCCTTGACTTGTATGAGTGATGAAACTGTCTTAATGAGAATACTAATCATTTGTGTATTGTATCTGTCTGTGATTTATATAAATATTATATATTATACATTTATAATATTGTACTATAATAGTTGTTATATAATATATTATTTTGCAGTTTGGTCTATAAACTAATGTAGACTAAAATGGATATTAGTCCTATGTGGGCTAATATTCATATTAACAGTATACTGCCTTATAATTGGATTTATTTATAATAAGTCAAGTCAAGTCACTTTTACTGTCACATCACCACAGCACATGTGTCTTGGTGAGTGAAATTCTTAGGAGCAAACTCCAGAAATTGCAGAACATTTGTACAGATAAGGATATAGATAATGAGTTGACGTGTGAAAATGTGCAGTATACTCATACATATAGTCAGTACACACAGTGTACTATTGGGCATCCTTACAGTTGCACTACACATTATATGCAGTATGTACTTATATATGTATATGTGTAAATATATGTAAATATATTATATATAAAATACTATAAGGTGCAAAACAGATTGTACAGGTACAGAAGTGACATGGATGTGCATCGGATGGTATCTAGTGGTAACAGATGGATTATGGCATTAAATGCAGTGTGTATGTATAGTCCAGTGTGTCTAGTGCAGTGTGAATGTATAGTCCAGTGTGTCTAGTGCAGTGTGAATATATAGTCCAGTGTGTCTAGTGCAGTGTGAATGTATAGTCCAGTGTGTCTAGTGCAGTGTGAATGTATAGTCCAGTGTGTCTAGTGCAGTGTGAATGTATAGTCCAGTGTGTCTAGTGCAGTGTGAATGTATAGTCCAGTGTGTCTAGTGCAGTGTGAATGTATAGTCCAGTGTGTCTAGTGCAGTGTGAATGTATAGTCCAGTGTGTCTAGTGCAGTGTGAATGTATAGTCCAGTGTGTCTAGTGCAGTGTGAATGTATAGTCCAGTGTGTCTAGTGCAGTGTGAATGTATAGTCCAGTGTGTCTAGTCAGAGTGTATAGTCCAGTGTGTCTAGTCAGAGTGTATAGTCCAGTGTGTCTAGTGAGAGTGTGTAGTCCAGTGTGGATAGTCCGAAGTTAAAGTGCAGTGTGTGGCATACCATATTGTGAAAGTATGCTGTAGGGTGTATTAGTTGTGACTGTTAATTAGTGTGATAGCCTGAGGGTAAAAGCTATCCCTTAGTCGGCTAGTGGCGGATCGGATGATGCGGAGATGTCTTCCTGAGGGATGCAGAGAGAGCAATCTGTGGGACAGGTGGCTGGAGTCACTGATGATCCTCTGGGCTTTTCTTATACACTGCCTTGTGTAGATATCCTGGAGGGAGGGAAGCTCACCTCCAACAATATGGCTGGCAGTTCGCACGACCCTTTTCAGGGCTTTACGGTTGCCAGCGGTGCTGTTTCCAAACCAGGCAGTGATGCAGCCCGTCAGGATGCACTGTATAGTGCAGGTGTAGGATGTTTTGAGGATGCTGGGGCTCATTCCAAACTTCCTCAGCCGTCTCAGGAAGAACTGTGTCAGTGTGTGTGGCCCAGGTGAGATCCTCACTGATGTTAACGCCGAGAAACTTAAAGCTGCTCACCTGCTCCACAGGTGTCTTGTTGATGGTGATGGGTTTGTATTCAATGTTCTGTCTCCTGAAATCCACCACCAGCTCCTTGGTCTTGTCAATGTTGAGTGAGAGGTGGTTCTCCTGACACCATGTAGTCAGGGTGCTCACCTTTTCTCTGTAGGCCGCCTCATCATTGTCGGTGATCAGGCCTATCACCGTTGTGTCGTCAGCGAATTTGATGATGACGTTGGAGCTGTGTGTGGCTGTACAGTATACAGGGAATACAGGAGTGGGCTGAGGACACAGCCCTGAGGAGCACCGGTGTTGAGGATCAGCGGGGATGAAGTAATGTTGCCCATTCTCACCACCTGACTTCTGCCTGTCAGGAAGTCCAGAATCCAGCTGCACAGAGATCTGTTTAGTCCCAGAGTCTGGAGCTTTGCAACAAGTGTGGCAGGCACTATAGTGTTAAATGTTGAGCTGTAGTCCACAAACAGCATTCTCACATAGGTGTTCTTATTTTCCAGGTGGGAGAGAGCAGTGTGTAGGGTGAAAGCGATAGCATCATGTGTGGAACGGTTGCTACGATATGCAAATTGCAGCGGGTCCAATGAGGCAGGCAGCACAGAGTAGATGTAATCTCTGATGAGTAATAATACTACTTTGTGATGTCTTTATAGTAACCTTTTCCCTGGTAATGCATGCAACTAGCCTATCAGCCGATCATAGAGTTACAGGAAAATAGCTTCAGTAAATGTTCAGCATCAAAATGGTGGTCTCATGATTTTACCTTTACGATGTAGTTGGTGTCTGTCTGGCTTGTTTGACTATTTCGGAAGTTGCTAATCTTTTAGGATTTTTATACATGACTGTCATTCTGAGTTAACACAGAATGGTGTGGAAAACAAACGAGCATCCAGTGAGAGATAGTTCTGTAAGCAGAAATGATTTGTTGATGAGAGAGGTCAGAGGAGAAAGGATAGACTGAATCCAGCTGACCAGAAGGCTATGGTAGCTCAAACTGCCACTCTTTATAACCATGATGCACAGAAAAGCATCTCAAATCACATAACACATCAAACCTAAAAGCCCATTGGCTTCAAAAACAGAAAACCACATAGGGTTCCATCTCTGTCAGCCAATAACAGACATCTGAGAATACACTGGGCACCAGTTCACCAAAACTGGAGAGTGGGGAAAATAAGATCTGGTCTAATGATTCTTATGTATTTCAGCTATGACATGAAGAATTTGGCACTGGCTGCATGAATACATGGCCTTGGGGTCAACAGGCTGCTGGTGCTGGTGTAATGGTGTGGGGAATGTTTTCTTGGAATACACTGGCTCCTTTAATAGCAGTTCAGAATTGTTTGAGTTCCACAGTCTATGGATATTGTTGTTGCTGACCATGTGCATCCCTTCATGACCACAATTTACCCATCTTCCAATAACTACTTACTTGTTGCTTACATACTGTAAAAATGCAAAAAAGGTCAGTTTGTCTTAAACCTGTTCCATGAACATTGCAATGAATTCTGTGTACTTCAGAAGCCTCTCCAGGTGTGGTGGAACGGGGGATTTACAGCCTGAAAGTGCACCTGACAAATCTGCATCAATCATATGATGGAAATATCTCATCATAGATTCAAATGTTTCCAACATCTTGTAGAAGTCATGCCATGAAGAACTGAGGCTGTTCTCAGAGCCAAAAGGTTCCTTCTCAGTATTAATCTGTTCGTAAAGTGGCTGGTGAGCTGGAAATAAAATATATGTTGGTTAATGTAGTATCAGCCATGTGGGCTTTGCTGATCTGCTGATTTTTTTTAATCACCTGTACTAAAAGCTCCATTATTAGTTTGAAAATCAGCCATACACAATACTACAACTATTCAGTTCAGTACGGTGGATATTGTCATAAAACAGCCTTACAGAAATATATAAATTTAACATAGAAATATGAAATTTACAAAAGTATCAGTGTATCCCAAATGAGCAAGTCAAATGCAACAGTGACAAGGAAAAGCTCTCTGAGATAAAATGAGGAAGAAACCTTGAGAGAAACCAGACTCAAAACGAAACCCATCCTCATCTGGGTGATACCAGATAATGTGATTATAAATAATTTCCCTTCTATAACGGTGTACTTTATGCTTTATGCAAGTGTAATTATGCTATTATAACTTCTACTAGATTAATATTCTGCAGTGACTACAAGGAGATATCTGTTATAATACCAAATACTGTTAAACAGTATATGCACAATCATAGATTATTATAAGCACAAAAAGCTCCCGTGCTAGACACCTCAATTCTGTACCAGTATCTCATTTGGTTTATACTGAGCTGTGATATCGAGCTGAGCAGTAGACGAAAATGTTGTAGATGTTTGAAGGAACTGATTTTAGCAGATAATAGAACGTTCTTGCAAGTAAAGAAAGAGTCTTAATGTAAGTCTTTATAAACGTATTTATTAAAATAAAAGTCTCGGTCAGTTTGAGAAATTTGTTAGTATGACAGTAGGTCAGTTCAGCCTGGTTGTAAAAGGAGGGCACATATGGCTGCCAAAAAAGGGAGGGATGAATAAGAAAAGGTGAGGAAAAGAAGGTTTATAAATAGAAAGGAGAGGGGTGAAAAAAAGAGAGAAAGAGAGAGTTGGCAGGTTGCCAGTTGGCACAGCGCCACAGCTCCAGAGTTCCGTGTCATAGACAGCACTTGCAGCCAGATGGGGTTCCCCCGATTCACCTCTGCATCACCACACACTCACTCATACGCAAACACATACTTACAGAGTCACACACAAAGACACCTAAACTCAGAAGCAGAGAGTCACACAGATTCCCTTTCAGCTATATTTAATATGATGTACTCATGAGAGCTCGGCCGTTACTGATCCAACACGACGAGGCAATTCTATGACCTCATAATGGCAATATGTTTTAAGACAAGTTGTGCCCTTTATTCATTTTCAAAATGCATGTTTACATCTGCCATTGGATTGAATTAGAAAATATAACAAATCTGATTGGAGGGCACGGTGGCTTATTGGTTAGCACGTTTGCCTCACACCTCCAGGGTTGGGGGGTTCGATTCCCGCTTGCCTCGGGGGTTTTTTCCGGGTAAACCGGTTTCCTTCCCTGGTCCAAAGACATTCATGGTAGGTTGATTGGCATCTCTGGAAAATTTGTCCGTAGTGTGTGAGTGAATGAGAGTATGTGTGTGTGTCCTGCGATGGGTTGGCACTCCGTCCAGGGTGTATCCTGCCTCGATGCCCGATGACGCCTGAGATATGCACAGGCTCCCCGTGACCCGAGAAGTTTGGATAAGCGGTAGAAAATGAATGAATGAATGAACAAATCTGATTCAGAAGTAGAATCCTGCAATGGTCTGGATACGGATACTCAGTAGCTGTCTGTAAAGCTGGATTGATCTCCATATAATATGACATGTTCACCAGATGATTTAGTATGATTGTGTCCAAAGACAAACCAACAAGAAGATCTGACTGTAACAATTTATTGCTATTGCAGCTGCAACATTTGTCTTAAAATCACCAGTCAGTCCCTCCAGGGTTACTCGAATTTGCGATCATAGAAATGAACACAAGCACAAACAAACTCAGAAATATTCTAAGAAACGTGCAATTTATCTTTAAGTACTGATGATTTGGGTCATGCGATGCATTCAGCCAAAGCTCTCTTCGAGTCTAACATGAGAAAGACAATTGCTATCACAGAAAGCAATTATGTATTTGTCTTTAATGATGGGAAATTAAAAGAAGTAATTAATGTAGTTTTCTGCAAACGAAGCACAAAAAACAACATCCAAGTCTGTAGCTCTTGTAATTTTATATTTTTGGCTGCATCAATCACAAAAAAACCTTGTAAAATCTTGTAAGCACGGACCAGTAGGACAGCATACATGAAATTACGTAACATCGGTGTGAAATTTAAACAAAACATGCTAATGGTAAACAGAAAAAAAAAAAAACTTAACTCATAATTGTTTTTGTTAATGTTTTTGTTCTACTTGCATAAGTGATGACTTAAACATAATGTATTAGTTTTCTTTTCTTTACAGGACTTCATTGTACAATCTGACCAGTCGCTCACAGAATTAAAAATTATTATTGTTGTTGTTGTTGTTGATATTATTATGCAGTCTGAAAAGTAATAATAGTCATTTGTTTAATTTAAAACAATTATGTTAAATTAAAATGATAACTCCATCCTTATACTCTTATCGCTGGTCTTCATGGCCAGAAGAACTCACTAGAACTAGAAAACATGCTCATAAAATTTAATGAAACAAATTCCTTTTGGCAACTGAAAGTTTCGCCTCGCAGGTGCACGACTGGCTTTCCGAATGCCTCAAGATGAAGTTGTGTTTTTAGTCGTAAATTATAATAGGGGAAGTCCCAGGCATATGGACAGTGCATCTGGCAACACATATGCACACACATGCACACAGCATTTCCTGTTGAACTGGACTAAGTAAGGTTGCTTTTAAAAGCTGTTGAGACACTTGGTCGATCTCCTCTTGCTTGACTAAACTCTTCTAGTTTCCTCTTTCATTGTTAGCCGATACATGGCGGAAACCACCTCTAACTGACCTTTGTTTGCATAAAATTGATATTTAATTTTTTTTAGTATTTAAATATTTCTCTCTCAAATAGATAAAGTGTAAGAAATAAAGAAGGATAGATGTAAGTTTGATATAAATGAATATATATTTTGATTTATAATAATTCATTCATTCATTCTCTACCACTTATCCGAACTTCTCGGGTCACGGGGAGGAACCCGGAGTACCTGGAGGAAACCCCCGAGGCACGGGGACAACATGCAAACTCCACACACACAAGGCGGGAATCGAACCCCCAACCCTGGAGGTGTGAGGTGAACGTGCTAACCACTAAGCCACCGTGCCCCCCTTATAATAATTTGATATAAAATAATTATTTAGCCCACCAGGCAAGTTAAATCCCCAGTGTGAAAATCAGCCCCATGTTTTGGTGAGCTAGCAGGTTCAATGCATTGGCACCTAATAATAATAATTATTCATTATATTCGTCTTCTATCAAAGTTTTTTATGCAGTGCATTGTATTTGTGACCTAAACAAAAAGTCAGAACGTTATTGGCAAAAGTCTGTTTTCTGAAATCTGTTATTTGTTGTCCATCCATGTATCCAACCATCTTCTGAAGTGCTTATCCTACACATGCAGCCTAGAGCCTGTCTCACAGACTCAGGGCACAAGGCAGGGGATTCCCTGGATGGGGTGCCTGTCCAACACATTGCACAATAACACAAAAAAACACACTACAGACAATTTTAGAGATGCCAGTCAACGTTGGACAGAGAGAAGAGGCAGAAATCAAACCTCTGACTACACCGCTGCAAGGCAAACATGCCAACCACTAAGCCACCATGTTTTCTGTTATCCATTCATACTTATTAATACCACCTAGATGAACTGAGTTGCCACAGTCTGATCATGCCTTCCTGGTGCCACAGGTGTATGTAGTCCCTCACTGGTGTATTGCAGTGTCACAGATGTATGTAGTGTCTCACTGGCGTATGTAGTGTCTCACTGGTGTATGTAGTACCACAGGTATATGTAGTGTCTCACGGGTGTATGTACAGTAGTGTCTCACTGGTGTATGTAGTACCACAGGTATATGTAGTGTCTCACGGGTGTATGTACAGTAGTGTCTCACTGGTGTATGTAGTACCACAGGTGTATGTAATGTCTCACTGCTGTATGTAGTGTCTCACATGTGTATGTAGTGTCACAGGTGTATGTGGTGTCTCACTAGTGTATGTAGTGGAACAGGTGTATGTAGTGTCTCACAGGTGTATGTAGTGTCACAGGTGAATGTAGAGTCTCACTGGTGTATGTAAAGTCTCACTGGTGTATCAAGCCCGTAGGCAGCTAAATGTAAAATCTCACAGCTGTATCAAATCCTCACTGCTAAAGGTCCAGAATTTAAGTCGTTTTTTTTTTGTCATGTGATTATTGTCATCATTGTTTTAATCGATGCTTGTGACTAATTTTCTGGGTTGCTGTTTCAAATGAATATGATACAGTATTGTAGCTGGACGTGAATGTGTGCATTTCAGAGAGCGTTCTCGCAATACACTTTTCAAAGCAACGGGGGAGGTTTATATATATATATATATATATATATATAATAGGTCTTCAGTCCTCTGAGAACTTCAAATCGGACTGCTTGAGGTAAATTATCTGGATTGATTAGTATATTAATTGATTTACGATGCCTACCCAGCTAATCCATAAGTGTCAAGACAAATACAGCAACAAGCAAAGAGGCATTGACAGAGAGTCAATAAATGATGAAAATAATTATTATTAATACTTCAGTAAAGTTCATTAAACATGTTCTGTTGTTAGTGTGGTCCCTAAACTTATGAACTGTGTATGGACTGACAAAGGTGGTACATGAGGAAGCAATTTGACAACAATGCAGTAAATAATTTAGGTGCATCAAAAAGCGTGCTCGTTAAGTTACCAGCAGACAAGCTAATCCAGCACAAATTAGTGCATAAAAGGTCACCAAAAGGAAGTATTGAACCTCATAATTAAATACAAAAGGAGGAGAAAAAACAAAAAGGTCTACTTTTTGAAAAAAGAACCACCCCCCACCCCCCCTAGAAAAAGACTTTGGTAGAAGTGAAAGTCACCTTTTAGAATATTACTCAAGTAAAAGTCTTAAAGTATCTGATATTTACTGTACTTAAGTATCAAAAGTAATTTTCTGATATTTAATGTACTTACGTATTTGAAGTAAAAGTAAAAAGTAAAATTTCAGTGATTTTCAGTAGGCATAAGAGCAGGGGCGGTTCTAGGGTTTCATCTTTAGGGGTTTTAGCTCTCAGTGAGAATTTAAAACAAGAAGAGTTTTATATTATATATTATATGACTACATAGTAAGCCAAAAGTTATGGTATTATTAAATGGCAAAAGTGGAGACCAAATTTTTATGCATGATGTAATGATGCCAGTCGTGAATCAAATCAGTTCATGTATGTGTGCATTCTCTACGAACAGTGTGTCCAATGAATGCAGTTATTAATAAACTAATATTCACAAGACAAAGACCAAATCAATAAATGTTATTTTTATTTAGTATTGATATTGCATTAATATTTTGTTTGTGCTATCAACTCTAGTAATAAGAATAGTGACATTTCACTGCTTTTGGTTGCTTTTGGTTGCCATCGTTATAGATAAATGCCTCCAGCTCTGACTGCGCGTGCACGCTGCGCGTGTCTGTGCTTCTCCGTAGAGCGTGCGGAGCGTAATACAATCTAGGAGCCAAACCTCCCTTATTGCAATCGCACACATTTCTTCTGATTTTATTTTGTAGTAACAAGTAACGAAGATGCTTAGTGGAAATATAACGGAGTAAAAGTATACATTTTAGCTAGGAAATGTAGTGGAGTAAAAGTGAAAGTTGACATAAATTTAAATAGCAAAGTAAAGTACAGATATGTGAAATTTTTACTTAAGTACAGTAACGAAGTATTTTTACTTCGTTACATTACAACACTGGTAGTGTCACACTGGTGTACGCTGTGCCACAGGTGTATGTAGTGTCTGACTGTTGTATGTAGTACCACAGGTGTATGTAGTGTCTCTTTACATTCACATTTACAGAATTTGGTAGATATTTATTTATTTGTTTGTTTGTTTGTTTGTTTGTTTTAAATGTACACATACAGCAAACAGGGGAGAAAGGGCTAGTTTAAGTATTTCATGAAGAATTAGGTTTTTAACCGTCGTTTGAAGATAGCCAGTGACTGAGCTGTCCGGAACCCTGGGGGAAGTTCATTCTGTACTGTAGTTCATCTGTAGTGTCTCACAGGTGCATGTAGAGTTTTACTGGTGTATGTAGTGTCTCACAGGTGTATGCAGTGCCACAGGATTATGTAGTGTCTCACTGGTGTATGTAATACCACAGATGTATGTAGTGTTTTACTGGTGTATGTAGTGTTTCACAGGTGTATGCAGTGCGACAGGAGTTTGTAGATTCTCACATGCATATGTGGTGTCTCACTGGTGTATGTAGTGTCTCACAGGTGTATGTAGTACCAGAGGTATATGCAGTGTCTCACAGGTGTATGTACACCAGTGTCTCACTGGTGTATGTACTACCACAGGTGTATGTAGTGTCTCACAGGTGTATGTACTGTCTCACTGGTGTATATAGTGTCTCACTGGTATATGTAGTGTACTCAGTGGTGTATGCAGTGTCTCACTGGTGTATGTAGTGTCACAGGTGCATGGAGTTTCACTGATGTATGTAGTGCCACTAGTGTATGTAATGTCTCACTGGTGTATGTAGTGTCTCACTGGTGTATGTTGTGTCTCACTAGTGTATGTCATATCTCACTGGTGTATGTAGTGTCACAGGTGCATGTAGTCTCACTGGTGTATGTAGTGTCTCACTGGTGTATTTAGTGCCACTTGTGTATGTAGTGTCTCACTGGTGTATGTATTGTCTAGTGTATGTTATGTCTCACTGGTATATGTAGTGTCTCACTGGTGTAAGTAGTGTCTCACTAATGTATGTAGTATCTCATTGGTGTATGCAGTGTCTCATTGGTATATGTAGTGTCTCACAGGTGTATGTAGTGTCACAGGTGTATTTAGTGTCTCACTTGTGTATGTAGGTAACATCTGTATGTTTTGTACTGATAGAACAGTGAGACGACTCGCTTACAATACGCTCACCAAATGCAGAAATAGCACCAGTAAGATCAGATGAGTAGCAAAACAATGTCTTTTGTAGAGAATGCAGATTGCATCTATAAGTGGAATCACTTTTTTAATCTTTTTATTTAACCTTTATTTTTTGCCATCGATAAAGGCTGTACACAGACACAAACGTATCAAAGCGTATTTCTATTAATGTAGGCTATTTATGTTCTATAAATATTTTATTTACATGCGGTTATATTGTGTAGCTGAAAATTTTCAAACAGGAAAGGAAACCCTGTCTTTGCATCTCAGGTGTGGCATTAAATGGATAAACATTTTGCCCACTTTGTAGAAATTACAGATCACTATAAATTATATATGTTTATATTTATAGTGAGTTAAAATTTTGGTCCATATTGCCTAACCCTAAAAGTCGGTTGTTCGGTTGATTCCCACTTGTCAATAATAGCAGCTGTTGACATAAAGCGGTTAAAGATAATGATCAATAAGGCAGTAATAAGCCACGGCTTCCTGATGCGTAAAACAGCTTAACTAAAGCTGTAACTTTGTGTATGGCTACCCAGAATGCTTTGCACTTCACAACTGATATCCACAGAGGGTTGCTATTAGGTTAGACTTTGATAAGCGGTAGAAGATGGATGGATGGATGGATGGTCTGGTTTATTTAGTTATTAATGTTAATGATCATTTTTTTTATGATCCACCTGGATTTAGCTCCAAAGTAAATGTAGTGAGTATATTTAGTTATATTTTCAATTCAGTTCCATTTTTAATTGTATAGCACTTTTAACTACATAGCAGAGAACACTAGCAAAGCAGCTCTACTGGAATATAAAAATTCAGAGTAAAAATGATAAAGAGTAAAATTTTAATTCATATGTATCCCTCATGAGCATATCCTTTTTGGATTTTGAGGTTAAGGTTAGGGATAGATAAAGATAATTTACAATAATGTCAAAATAATTTAAAAGTGAGCACCAAGTAAAACGTGTATGTCTGTGTGTGACAACTTGAACTAATAAAACATAAACTAATATGCCTTGACATACTAAACTCTCACCCTTTGGTTCTTCAAGACCAGAACAACTGATGAGCAATTCAGAATTCTTTAAGTATGTTCAATCTTTATATCAGGAGGAGTGGATCAAGAACAGTGGTTACCAAATGTCACAATGTGTGTGTGTGTGTGTGTGTGTGTGTGTGTGTGTGTGTGTGTGTGTGTGTGTGTGTGTGTGTGTGTGTGTGTGTGTGTGTGTGTGTGTGTGTGTGTGTGTGTAAGGGTTACAAGCAGCCACATCCCGTGTAGGTAGCCAGGCCTATTAGGGTCTAACTGTCAGGGATGTGAGGATTTGGCAGAGCAAACTCTCTGTGTGTGAGTGTGCATGTGTGAGTGTGTGTGGCATGGGGGCTTTCCACTGCTCACTACTCTTATTGAGGTCCAAACAGACATTCTCAGAGGAACTGAAACTTGTCCAGTATTGCAAATCACACACTTTACAAACATTGGGGTGTGTGGAGTGGGGGGTTTGTTGCCTCATACCCGGTACCTGCCCCTTTCGCCCTTCCTCTGTCTCTGTCAGTTCTTGTCATTGTGGTCAGTAATGGATGACACTTCATTCTCCTTCCTGGTTTGTGAATATCACTGACTAATAGCACCCCCCCCCCCCCTCCCGCATTCTCCCTCTCCTGCTCTCCGTTACCCGTTTCACTGTACTCGCATCTTCTAGCTTTCACCCGCACAGTCTCATGTAGTAAGTCGAACGCAGCAGGGGGCTATTTTGGGCTGTTTGATTTTTTTACGCCATGTCATGTGATCAGCCCTTTTTCCACAGACCTGATCTTAGACCTGATGCCTTACTTGAGGCATTTTATTTTGTGATTGTAACACATTATACCCATGATTAACCTAGCTTTACAATTTTACACAAGTGATTATTTCTCTTTGTGTAGTTTACCATGGGACTTGTGCAAAAATGTGTTGCATTTTACTTTCAAAGGTCAAACTCAGGCAATGTTTTCATGTGTTTTGCATGTTGGAGATAAATGTTGATCTACCATGTCACTTAGGACTATTTCTGTCCACTTGTCCCTCCTACCTGAGGAAGGTGGAACTTAAATGTACTCACTGACCTTAGTGGGCCTCTCTGATTGGAGGACACGAGTCCTCATTTGCATTCTGACTTCTGATTGGAGCTTTTATGATTCAGCATTGAACTTTTTTAGTCCGGCAGTAGACCAGAATGGTTTTGGCCACCAAATGTGTTGTAATCATATAGGGTAGTGATTTCTTTTAAAGAAATTAGTGTCTTGCAACAACAATAACAAAAAAAACTTTACACACATTGCATGCTGGGTGTATGACTGTTATAGTAACCACCCACAAACACAGAATCAGACCCGTGGGCATGTTCCTGATATGATGCACTATTAAAAGAACACCTCTGTTTCCATTTAAGGGTTTTTTTTTCTGGAAAGAATGAAGAAACTTAGTGCTCAGTTTTGAATGGTACAACTCCAGCACTGAATTATTAAATTTATCATTACACTTAAGTATGCCACTTTATTAGGAACACCTGCGTGTTCCCCAAGAGTGTTGGGTGATATTCACATCAACATCAGAATTTAGAAAAAGTGTGATCTCTGTGACTGATTGGGGTATGGATATTGGTACCAGATGGGCTGGTTTCAGTATTTCAGATACAGCTGATCTCCTTTTTTCACACACAACAGTCTCTATAGTTTACAGAGAGTAGTGCAGAAGTCAAAACAACAACAAAAATGAGTAACTAAAATAATTACAACCATAATGAGAAGAGAAGCAGCTTAGCATGCACAAAGCATCAAACCTTGCTTTGGAGCTGGCCATTTTCCTCTGACCTCACTTATCAACAAGGCATTTCCATCCACAGAACTGACACTCATGTTTTTTGCACCATGCTTGTGTGTAAAAAATCCCAGGAGATCAGCAGTTTCTTTTACTCAAATCAGCCCATCTGGCACCAACACCCATGCTATGACCAAGTCACAGAGATCACTTTTTTTATTCTGATGTGAACAGTAACTGAAGCTTATGGCCTGCGTGAGCATGCTTTTTTTTTTTTGCATTATACTGCTGCCATATGATTTAGATTTAGATGTGTTCCTATTAAAGTGGCCAGTAATAATGTATTAAGGCACACTAATATAGCACACAATATATAGTAGTATATAGTATTCTTTATCTAGGATTGTGTGTCTATTATTTTTATCTGTAGCTGGGTTTAATCATTTTACAGAGCATTTTCGCAGTTATTTTAGAGCAGATTTAAAAGGCCGGATGTCTTACCGTGTAGTGCGTGTTGAACATGAACGCGGGAGGTTGACCTTTGACTTCCAGGCCGAAGGAATGTGGAAACCCTTTAATCTCAAAACAAAATGTCAGATGCACTTTTGCAATCTGTGTGCACTTCCAGATCCTCCCCGTGAGGGATCCTCTGTACATGCATAAAACATGTTCTTAACACAAAATTTAAGTCAAACGGTAAACAGCTGAGTAATGTGGATGCACATAAGCTTATTATTATGAAGAACTATGTGCATCAAATCTTTATACAGATATACACAACGTAAAAGATATACAAAACAGATATACAGATATACAAAAGGTAAACAAACTTCATGATTGCTTAGACGGTAATGGTTTCATTTAAACAGGAGTAAAGAATGCAGGTTTTATTTTTGCAGATTTCTCAGGATTGATTTTTGACTTTATCAATGGAGTTTGGCGAGAAACATGTTGTCATGGTGTAAATTTAGAACATAGTTTATAGAATATAAAATATTTCCTCGTGTGTATTTGTGTTTGTCTGCATGGTTGGGGGTTGGGGATTGGCAGGATGATGAGTAGAAACTGCAAGCATGATGGATTGGTTGTGCGTCTCTGTGTGTATGTTTGCATGTGTGCGGAATGTGTGTGATGAAGAGGCATGACAATGAGACAAAGCATCCTGGAGGGTCTCAAAAGGAAAAGTGTCAGCCACTTGCACCCTCCCTGCCGGGTGATGGCTATGGTCCTGCAACACAGCTGTCAGTTACCCATACATACATACACACATGCTGACAATAAACCAGTTTGTATGCTATTTTACACAATATGTTAACATTGAGATTTCCTGCTTATGAATTTTTGCACAGGATTTTTGCACAGGTCAGTTTTTGCAGGTTATGAGACTCTGTTCTCAACAAAGGCCTGGACATCCAATGAATTAATTTTTCTAACATATTTGCAGCAGTTTAACACCTTTATAAACAAGATCTTGCAGAAATGCTTTGGAGAAGAGAATCTATATTTTAGCTTGTATTTGTGTTGTGTGCTTGTTGATTGCTTAAATAAAGGAACAACAATCGCATGTAGCTGCAAGACTGTTCTTTTTAGGTTCTTATCCACTGCTTTATTTATGGTGCCTTACAAATAACGCTAGTAAGAGAATCAGGTTTCAATTTTGTTAATATAGTATAGGAAAAACAAGAATTTTCATTGCTAGAATGTAGTTTAAGTAAAAACAACAATTTGTTAAATTGGATATTAAGAAATAAGATATTTTAGAAATAGAAATAAGATTTTAAACTATGCAGTTCATATACTTTTCATAGTCATATTCTGGTACGATAACAACCTGTTCTACAACATACACAAGCCATATACAGAACAACATGGATATAATTTCGGATGAGCAGATTTCAAGTAACTTCACGATGTAATATACAGTACATGCCCTAATGTTCCTCTTTGATTTTATTTCCCCGCAGAACAATCAAAATGGGCAATATTAATATCTACTGGACCCCACCCATGTCAGTTGGGACTGGGTGAAAGAAACAGAGACATTGCTATTCTTCCAAAGGTTCTGAACCTGAACGAGGGTAAGTGATAAAGTGCTAAGCGTAAGACAATCATGTAGTTAGAAATAAAGAACTTTTATTTTTTAATCATTACAATTATATGGAAGAAGAGCTTTGCATTTTGTCCATTGCAGATTTTTTTTTAAAGAAGAGACTGTATAATTCCTAGAGACTGCCCTTCAAACTCCACCCCAGGCAGAATCCAAACAGAGCCTGGAAGGTAGGGCAGCCACGGCTGGGGTTCAATGGCAACGGCACCATAGGGCTGCCATGGCAGCAGCTGCCGCTGATGCCCCACACCACATAACCACACTGACGCCGGAGGACGAGGATCAGCGAGCTGCCCCCAAACTGTTTGGAGGTCCAGCTCAAGTGAGGACGGAGAGTGAGAGAGAGAAGGAGACAGGGAAGGAGGAAAGCGGCAACGAGTGTTTGGTGTGTGGCACCCTCTTCAGCTCACAGGATAAGCTTCAAATCCACACTTTTAGTCACACAGGGGAGAAACCTTTTCACTGTACCCAGCCATACTGCCACAAGGCCTTCAGCTCCAAATATAAGCTCTACAGGTAGGTCAGTCTGAAAAACTTTATCCAAGTAGATCAGCCTTAGGTACGTGTCTCAGAATCACATCTAGGGAGAATTCCTTGACATGCATAAAGCATCAGTCACATTGCCTGCGACTTTTTAATTAGTCTTGATAGCAGCTTTTGTGATTGTTCTCAGGAAGTTGCTTGTATATTTACACCAGAGTTTGGCAAAATGAGTCTATCATGGATGTTCTCTCAATACTGGAATCTCAATACTGGAATACCTGTGAAAGCTCATAATCACTTTATCAGACTACATTATTCATATTAATAGTTTGTATAATAATGTAAATTATAGTTTATAGTACTCACTGTTCTTACAGATTTTTTAAACCCATCTTTACCTTCACTGTAGGCATATGGCCACACACTCCCCACAGAAGACCCACCAGTGCTCATTCTGTGAAAAGATGTTCCACCGTAAAGATCATCTGAAAAATCACCTGCAGACCCATGACCCCAACAAGGAAGCTTTTAAGTGTGAGGAGTGTGGCAAGCACTATAACACAAAGCTAGGCTACAAGCGCCATGTGGCCATGCACTCTGCCACAGCAGGAGACCTGACATGCAAGGTATGTTTGCAGAGCTATGAGAGCACTCCTGCTCTCTTGGATCACCTCAAGAGCCATTCCGGCAAGTCTTCAGGTGGCACCAAGGAAAAGAAACACCCATGCGATCACTGTGACCGTCGCTTCTACACCCGCAAGGATGTTCGCAGACACATGGTAGTTCACACAGGTCGCAAAGATTTTCTTTGCCAGTACTGTGCCCAGCGCTTCGGAAGAAAGGACCACCTCACGCGACATGTGAAGAAGAGCCATTCACAGGAGCTGCTGAAGATCAAAACAGAACCACCAGATATGCTAGCTCTGCTTGGTTCTGGCTCTCCGACTTGTGCTGTGAAGGAAGAGCTCAGTCCTATGATGTGTAGCATGGGCCCCAACAAGGACTCCATGATGACCAAACCTTTCCGCAGTGGCACCCCTTTTCCCATGGGCATGTACAACCAACACCATCTACAGGCCATGTCCAGCCCTGGAATGGGCCACCATCACTCCTTGGTTCCTGGGTCACTGTCTGCTGCTATGGGTATGGGCTGCTCTATGGAGCCTCCTTCAGCCTTACACCACCATCATCCACATCATCACCACCACCCACACCATCCCTCTCCACCGCCAACACACCAGCAACAAACTCCACTGCAACCTCAACCCCAGCAGCAGCATTCCCAACCTCCCAAGTACCAGCTTGGAGCTACCTCATACTTGCTAGATAAGCCCCTAAAGGTGGAGATGGAGAGTTACCTGATGGATCTGCAGAGTGGCTTGCCAGTCCCTCCCCCACCTTCAGCTGATCCCCATTCAGCTGCTTCACCTAATAAAGATGGTCTGGAGCCTCCTCCTGGCTTAACAGATGAGCTATGTGGGGATCCCCTCCTATCTAAAAGCCCTGCCATCATTGCTGAATCTCTGTGTGCTGCTAACATGGACTTCTCCCATTTACTGGGCTTCTTTCCGCTAAACTTGCCGCCCTATAGCACTCCCATGGGTTCGGGAGGCCTGGTGATGGGCTACTCCACCTCCACTGCCTCTTCTTCTTCCTCATCGTCGTCAGCATCTTCACATGCTGCCGACTCTCATGCTGCCACAGCAACCGCCTCAGTGCCTCTTACCTCTTTGCAACCTCAACCTCAGGAGCAACCGGGCTCCAGTGGAGGTCTTGGCCTCGGGCCCCTGCATCCACTCCCACCAGTGTTTAGCTCCAGCCTTAGCACGACCACCTTGCCTCGCTTCCATCAGGCCTTTCAATGAGGCTCCCACCCCACCCTGATCTACCACAGACTGATAACTGTGGTGGCCCAGGGTAGGGGAGCTTCAGGGCTCCCTCTAGGGGTGGGAGAATAAAACACTTGAGCACATAGAAGCCTTAACTAAAGCGCACAAATGCTTTTAAATGAGCCTGGAGAAACCAATTTATTTTCTGAAAGGAAGTAGAACATAGGAAATAAGAAAACCATGGAGCTTTTGTTTAGGCTTTTCCATCAATATTTTAGTTAAACCTTTCCTTCAACCCTTGACTCACCAATTCCTAGTTAGGATGCAGCATCAGCAGGCCTTTAAGGCATGGTACCGCATACTTTATAAAGTAATAATATGAGTTGGAGAAAGGATGTTTAAAATGTTTTTTAAGAGAATAGTTTGAAGTTATTAAGCTTTTTTTTTTGTTGTTTATTCAAACATGAGACTTAATTTATATTGTCTCTGTTCTATTAAAGTCAGGTATCATTTAATCGCCCTTAAACTAAAACTGCCTTGGCAGCTGGGAGAGGAAAAATTACTGGAGGAATGAAGTTGTGATGTTGCATAAATCTCTCCTCTTTCATAGCCAAAAAAGCAAATTCATTATAAAATTATACAAAAATATTTTCCCCATAAAATGTATTAATTCCAGTTGTTCCTTCCCCCAGTATATTATATTCATCAACATAAACACACTTTAGTATTGTCAAATTTCCTCATATAAGTGCACACTGTTCTTCTAAAAGGTATTGTGTGCAAGAATTATGTAGGCAAGGGAAGATTCCATAAAAGAAAGAAGGCAAAAAAAAAAAAAGGCAGCAAATGAGCTGTAACATTTTACAATCCTACTTTCATACACTGACCATTCAGAACAAAGGACAGATCAAAGGATAATGTTAAAAAAAAAAAAAAAACGTACAGTTTTTGTTAGTCAAAGGAAGCACTTTGTTTACAGCAGAAGGCACTTGACCTTTTTTGGGTTCCCATGGTGACCCGCTGACCCTCAGTTCCCTACTTCCTGCACAAATTTACCTTTTCCTTCCTAGCCAAGCATTTTACACACAGCAACATCATGTGTATTCAAAATATTCTCTAGTATTTAAATAATTCAAGTGTTTCATAATGGTTTCCTCCTTCCTCCCAGCACTAATTTCCATGGCAAACGTTTTATTACCTCCAGTTCCTGCCCACCTCATTCTAATACGCATGTTAGAAAACACAAAGATATTAGGCAGGATAATAGAGTTAATAGTCAAATGGTAATAATCACCCTGACATATGTGAATAGAAAAGGAATGACAAGAACGGGGGGAGGGGGAGGGGGTTCTACAAGAGTATATTTGCAGTGTACGAAATACCACATCAAAAAGAAATATATAATTGCTTTTATTTTAGTAAAATGTATTTTAGATAGATGTATTAAAAATTGCTGATGGGATTTTTACAAAAACAAAAAAAGTCAGGTTTACATAATGATGTAACCTTGTTCAAAAAATGGATGAAGTAATTGCTTTTTATTATAGTCTTCCCTGTATTATTTGTTCTTTTTTTTCTTGTATGTGGGTCAACAGATGGTATTTTGACCCATGTGTAATAGGCTTTTAGTAGAATTATCAAGTAGAATGAACTACTCTTTAATTTTTAGTGTTGCATAGAGAGGCCCGTAATGTGACCCAAGTTTCAGAATTATTCTCTTTCAGTATTGGAACAGAGCTGACAGACGTCTTTGATGTGGCTCGCATCCTGTGGCCCCTAAACAATTCTACTTTATCAATTAACTTTAATCGTCACGTCAAGGAGAATTTCTAAAGCATGTCAAATTAATATCACTATAAAGTGATACCGATGACATGGTGGTGTTTCCTGCACCAAAATACCTTGAAGAAATGTCCTTTAATGGCCAGAATTTAAAATTTTGCTCATCCCTAGCCTTGTAGTCAATGTGAAAGACAAGAATAAAATTGCTCAAATGCGAGGCCACCAGCCAAAATGAATTTGAAAAAGTTATGATGCTGCTTTAGCGCTATGGTTGGTAACAGTCATAGACCACTTCTGCAGAAATCCTTCTGCAGAGATCTTTAAAACTGAACGAATGAACCGTTTGTCCATTTCTGTTCTCCTTTTACAGCTGCTTCGTCCATTAAAATGAAAATTTTTATCAAAGGGTCTGAAGAAAGACAAAATACCCAGAACAAATAAGTCACCAGACTGGTCTTTGACATTCAAAGCATGGGACAGTTGATTGGGATATTGCCTAGTCGTTTGTTGTCATATATTATTTTCTGTTTGTTGAAACAGGACCTCAAAACAACACAACACATCACCTCATTTAATTTTATTATACATTTTTTTTTTCATACCAAAAACCTGGGGAGAAGAAACTTCTTTTTTTGCACAATTGCTAACTAAAGAGCTAATGTTGAGTTAATATTTTTGCATATACTGTAAGAATTACTACAACTGGTAGGTTCTGACTGAAAATAAGAAGAAAGCCAAATATGCATTTGAATTTTTTTCTCACATTCCTTTATATTCAATTGGATTGTGTGAAATCTTATTTCAAAGTTAAACAACTTTTGGTTTGGTGTTTGGATTACATAAATAAAAAAGGGTAGATTTAAGCATTTATTCCCCTTTCAATCTTATTTTATTGGTGGGGGGGGGGGAGAGCAACATTTATTTGACAGGCACTTTGAAATGTAAAGGTGTTTAAATTTAAATGTCACATTAATATGTGGGGAAAAGTACAACAGGAAACAATCCTAAACAGATCTAAAACTGCTTAAGCAGTATAAGTCATAAAGGTAAGCAAAGCTATGCAGTTTTCTTAAAAAAGAAAGAAAAACATTATTTTAATTAAACATGAGAAAAATATTCAACAAGAAGCTATTGGCAACTTCTGAGTTTGTCCTCCCCGGGTTTTCTGTAAGCTGATCTGAATTCTAGCACTTTTAAACCTTTGAAAAGAGTATTTTTTTTTCTTGAAATTTCAGCCTTATATGTTGTATGTTTTTTTTTTCTTTCTTTCTAATTTTGTATTTGATCTTGTACATGTATGTGCCATTAGTTAAATGTGTAGAATTTATTAATCTATATGTATGTTTTTTCCCTCCTCTTCGAAAGGAGTAACAGTATTTTTTTGATAGACTTTCACTAATATTTGCCATGTTTTGCCCCAACTCTTCTTGCTTTGAGCATTTTAGGACTTGAGAAACAACAAATGTGCTCATTTTTAGCTTATCTTTAAACCCCTTGCTGCAAGTGTCACAATTCACAGCTATTTCTTCATTTTCAACTTGCTATTTCAAAGTTATAGCGCTGACAGGTTTAACATGTATACGGACTTGAGTGACACCCCCTTTCATTTGTTTTGTTTTGGATCAAGTTTTATATAATAAGCACATGACAGGGTAGAGCTCAGATTTTGGTAAAGATGAGTAGGAGTAGTTGACTTTCTGGCTGAGGCGTCCAACCAGTGCAGCATTTGTATGTCATTGCCAGTTTTTCTCTAGATTGAGAGGGGACATTAAATGATTTTCAGGCTTCTATCAGTCCTGCTTCTGGGCCCTTTCAAAAAGATCCTCTCACCCACCAAGAGAATAACAACAAAAAAGAAAGAACCCTCAAGGAGCTCCCCTTCTTCTGAACTCGGCGCGTTCAAAATCCATTGGAAGAAAGGAAAAACATTTCAGTTGTGTGTTGTGCTAAAGGGAAAGTTGATTAGATGTCTAATTTGATACCCTACCTATAATCATGTATCCCATCTTTCTTTTATGATCGATTTAAAAAAAAAAAAAAATCTCCAATGCACCTACCAGGGATGCACTTATCTTATTTCTCCCAAAATGTGTAGGATTCTAACTAAACTATTAAAAAGAAATGATTAAAATATCATTGATCTAAGGAGAAAGGAAATTATAATTTGATTTAAGGAGGGATTGCCTTTCTATTTTAAAGAGAAAAAACAGTGCTGTCTGTGGAAAAAGACATCAAATTGTAGTTTCATTTATTTTAGCTTAATGTAAGTCTTGCATTCCAAGCTCTTTATGTATCTTGTTTAGCAACATAGTCCTCTTATTTTTAGTACTTGCTTATTACTGCCACCCCGAGAAAGAAAAAAAAAGAGGGAAAGAACAAAAATTCATTCATCCTTACACTGTTTTATATAGCATGGGATTTTATCAGCTACAGGGAGAATTGTATAAAATTATATGACAACCAGTCCACTATCTATCACCTACAATCAGTTGCTGCAATGTAAAGAGACATATGTATATTGGTTGATCCAAAGAGATGACATTACAACAAAACCTATTTACTTATTGTACAGAGCATTGTACCTTTTGACTTGTAATGTATGATGTTAAAATCATTAAAAAAAAAAAAAAAAAGACAAACCCATGGGTTTATACCTTTGTCTAGACCCCCCACCCCTGTCCTTTCCTTCACTCCTTCCTGGGGTGATTTCCTGCTGGCTGTGGTGGGAGAGGGTGCTAGAATAAGCAACATAGGTTATGGCTGAAAACTGCCATTCGCATACCATACAGCCAAGGCAGGAAACCACACCACTGCTCACAAACAAAATGGAGAAGAAAAAAAAATGAAATATGAAGGCAAGGTTCCAAGTGATAAAAAAGCAGAGCTTGGCTTTAAGGCAGGCCTAATTATACCACAATACCTCAAGCCTATACTTACAGGTCCCGAGGCTCTGTTTAAGCCCAAAATTCACTCAAATGCGAATAAAACTGGAACAAAAAAGCATGGCATCATTTCTTATGTTAAACGGCTCGAATTTGGAGAAATCAGTCTTACTATGGAGCTTGCTGGTGAACAGACTCATCGACTGCTGAGGAAAAACTGGCAAAACCGCCAACAGCAGAGTTGCAGTTTTTTGAAAGTCAGACTGGAAGTTTTCCAGTTTACAAACAAACGTTTCGATGGACTGGATTTCAAAACGTTTCAATTGTTTCCGGATTTTTATTTTTTCATACATAATAGAACTGGACATTCGTTTTGAGTAAGGAGGGCCATAAGAGGTTTTTTGTTTCGTCGTTTTTTTGTTGTTTTTTTTATATATATATATATATAAAAAATGAAACATGCTTTCACTGTAAAACAAGAACATGACCTGTACATACAGAGCTTCACAATGCAACAATACAAAGCTGTGTATTTACATCCACTGTAGATGTACGCAATAACGCGCACGCTCAACAGGAAAGAAAAAGTACATCTGTAGAAAATATTTTTGTAATAACCCTTGAAACCTTTTTTCAGACAGATAATATTCTCTAAGAAATGAGCGCTTAAAAGCAGCTCTGCAGATTAATACAGAATGCGGAGATGGATGGGAATTCATAGTGGAAGTGGAAAACTATAAATGGACTACTTGTAATCATGGCTACTTTTTTTTTTTTTAACTCATTGCCATTAATTATTAATGTTGGTGGATCTCCAGAGGTAATGCAATCTGCTTCAATCCCTTCACCACGTAGTGGCGTACTTTATACCAATACTTCTCACTGTGATTAACTTCAGCCTAAAGATAATGACATGGAGGTCACGCAGTAGAGCATAACAAGCAGTTTGAATTTAATCTGGACTAAACATTTGTTATTTATTTTTTCCTAATAATATTTTCACAACCTGAAGGCAAATTTTAGAATTAAATAGATCACGATCACAAAAAGAACCAAAATTAATATACTGACAAAAGTGCTAAAAAGTGTTAAAAACTGCTACCTCTGAGAACCCAATGGACTTCCTGCACTTCCGCTAGCCGTAGCACACACTTCTGTTAGATGTCGAGTTAGACAATTATGTGAAGAATGTGCTTTCTGAATACAGACAGCTTCAGGATTATTGGCACCATTGATGTGTTTAAGAGGAAAAAAATATGTTAATGAGGTGTGTGCTTTATCCGTCTCACACTGAAATTATGAACAAAATAAAATATATAACCATTAATCCATCATATATACAAACATAAGCGATTATTATTGACTAAGAAATAAGGGAAATTTAAAATACTTAAATTTTGTACTTGTACTTAACCTCACAAACATGTCAAGAAGGATAGGGAGGGGGGAAAAAAATAAAAATCAGAGATGATGCCAGAAGAAGCAGTAACTATAAGCCACTAGAAAAGCTTTTCATTCAACTGTCACAAACATAATAGATATTACTTGGAACTTTGACAGTTCTGAGGATAGATGAGACAAAAATAAGCAATTTTCACCCCCCAATATATGATATAATGATGGTGGAGGATGTGATGCAGCTGTAAAATAAAATAGAATATAAAAATAAATAAAAATTGATTATGTCTTATTAAACCACAGAAATATAATACAGTCCAAGTTCTAGTAGCATCTAGTGAACCTGTGGTGTTTATAGTTTGATAAATCTAGTACATTATCTATAGATTATACAGCGTTTCTATCATATTTCCATTCTGATTTAACTAGACATAATTATTCACAACCTGTTTGCCCAACTTTGCCAATATCTCTGAAGCTGCCTAGGATTACTTAAAAAAAGAGAAAAGTTTAGATTCTTTATAAAAGTAAGTTAATATTGACTGGGACTTGTTAATATGCCCATAATCGTAATGGTACAGGGAAAACACCAGTATGAAGAAGTTGTTATTTTAATCTCATTTTCTCAGTGCCACAATATTTTAGCATCAGTTCACACTCCTTCTGCCTCCAGCATGCTGTACACACACTTACTCTTTCTCTCACACACCCACACACGTATGTACAAAGGTTGAGTGTTTGAACCAAGTATTTAGGAGCAGGTTCAAATGACATTATTAAGAATATTTTTAAAATGACTATGGTTTGTAAAAGGATACACTATTAATCATGTTAGCAATCTTTACTGTCTCACCCTTATTCCAATGACAAACCCCCCCCCCTGAAAAAACAGACAAGTAAATATCACATACTTTGGCCCATGTGATGTGTGCAACAAGAAAGTCAGAATTAAATAATAATAATAATAATTAAAAAAAAAAGAAGACAATTCCGGAATTTATAACGATGAAATCTCTGTTTCTGCGGAGGAGCCACTGATCGATCGGCTGACTTTTCTGTGCACAAAACACCTGTTTTCTCTTCCAGTCCACAGGGGGCAGAGTTGCACACAACCCGCTTAAAGAAACGGTCACAAACACACACTCACATCTGTTTCAGTGCTTGCTTGCCAAACCAGAAGTTTAAAAAAAAAAAAAAGAAGAAGAAAAAAGAAAAGAAAACAAAAACAAAACAAAAACAAACCAAAGGTAACAAAATGAACTAGGACTGCAGCTCAGTCGATTTTGACGGCGGCATATATTTTGCGTATGAACATGTAGGCTGCGTAAAAGCCGATTGTTCCAGTCAGGAGCCAGAAGGATAAAACCATCAGGGCTGTGTAGCCGAAATACAGCAAGGAGGGAATGAACTCCACAATGTCCAGCTGGAAGAGAGGGAATGTTAATTAATCATCTAATTCAATCAAAGTCTCTAGCATTTGGTTCAAATTTCACTACTATTTCTTCTGTTAATCAGAGCCAGTGCAATACAACAAACCAGAAATCTATTTTCACTTTCTTTAGAACTGAAGTCTTGTAAATAAACATATGGTTTTGTTTAAGCAATTAACATTAAACACACAAAGAGAGTGAGGGTGTGTGTGTGTGTGTGTGTGTGTGTGTGTGTGTGTGTGTGAGTGAGGGTGCAAGAGAGAGAAGGAGAGTGAGCGAGAGAGACAGACTAATTTTCCCTATGGGTTAAATTGAATTACATCACTGTTATAAACCTGGCTGCGTAACAAAACATAAAACATATAAATAATATATATATGAATATACGTATTTTTGTTTTATTTGGTTGTTGTTTATCTCTCACAGACGAGGGCTCTTTTACATTCTGAAGTATACACAACACTGGTCTATTAGTACAAATTAAGGCAGAAAATCGCACCCAAGGGAAGAAATGCAAAACATGTTGGAAAAACATAAAACTGTGTCTAAGAGCATTAGATTACTGGGTTTACCTTATTCCCAAAGTAGAAAATGGCGTAGATGAGCACGTAAAAAGCAGAACCTCCTGACACTATGAAGGTCCTCCACCACCAGCGGTAGTCCTGGTGAAAGTAAGGGGTGGTAGAAACATATCTAAGCATTAGATCTACTGAAAAGATCAACTGACAATTTACATCTCATTACGTCTTTACTTGGATACATCAGTGATGTTATGTATTTAAATTGCTAACATTGTGGCAAATCAGCATGCTGATATAATCCAAATGCACATCCAACAGATTACATTTTTATACTTATAAATATTATGTAGGCATTTATAAATAAGAATAATAAGATTAATAATAATAATAATAATTCACCCCACCACACAAATAACACACCTCTGCACAGAGCTGGAAGTAGACCATGACGATACTGATCTGGGAACAGGACACCACCAAAATGATGAAGACCAGGAAGAGGAAGCCAAACAGGTAGTAAAACTGGTTCTCCCAGATAGCCTGGTTGGGAACAGAAAAAAATCTCACTGTAGAGTAGACACCCAACGTAGACAGACTAAATCAGCCTTAAGGTTGATTGTTCCTGAATGTCATTCTGAAAGGCCAGTTGTCTTGTATTGCTGATATACAGGTTATATCACACCAACTAGACGAGGTGTGGAGCCCAAAAACAAGCTGGTTTTCTTAGGTGTTGTTCCGATCTTAACTTGTGAAGGTGAGAGAAGAATAAAGTCCAAATAACTCCATTCAAACCACACAACTACATTCTATAAGCTGTAAAAATCATAACATACAGTACAATAATGTTATGAGTGCAGCGTGTAGCTATACAGAAATGTGTACATTAATTATACTCATCACAAACACAAGTAGAAGCACATTATTTTAAGTAAACCGTGTGGCAACTACAGCTGACCCAACTTCATCTGCCCCACACATGAAGTACTCTGTTGTGTCTATAGCACACAGGGACGGCAAAGCGAAGAAAATTGGACTGAAGTTCACTTCACTCAAAAAGTGATTGATGAAAACTCTATATAATAAAAAGACAGTTAAACAACACGCATTCATAAATCTAAACCGCGTGTGTGTGACTATCTTCGATATCTCCGCGTATTCCTGTTTTTGTGAGCAGTCAAATCCAAAAATCTATGATCACAAAAATACAGAGAAGACATTCGCTTTGTTTTTAAAAGTACGACTGCAAAATCTATTGAATGGTTTAGTTTAAACACAGGCAAAATCTCGTTTTAGAATTGAAATTTGTCTACGAGTAAAACTAGTCTACGAATCAAAATTATGGATGGATGGATGGCTGTTGAAATTATTTTGAACGGTCACTGGTATTAACACACGAGTGAACGATGAAGACACTCGGCCTAGTTTAACATTTTACCTGTAGGGCAACCTAGTTTTATGGTATCAACTGACCAAGTAGAAAATGACTATGCACTCTTTGTAAAGAAGTCACTTTGTACATTCTTGTAGATAAAAAAAAAAAGTACTGAAAAAGATTGTTATAATGTTATCCTGTTGGATAAAATGTTCTTCTGAGCATTTTAGGTCTAGGTCTCTATGATAGAGCTAGTAACAAGCTGGCAGTCAATAGCAGAGGCAGCATTGTAAAGTATTTACAACAGAGAGTTAAAAGATTAAAGGAGGAACTATAAGATTGACATGGCAGTCCATGTCCCCTGACATACACGAGTCTGCTTTAGTAGGATTTTTATTATGGTATTTTGAAAAACTGTGAGGCAGACATTCAAGCGAACACTGAAACTGGAATAGCCCTAATCTTCACTATGAGGTAAGCTGTTGAACTGAAGAAATCTGTGACAAATAGATAAATCTGTTACAAGATATTACAGAAATAGAAATGCAAAATTCACATAAAAGCATGCAGATGCCTATCCGCATATGCAAGCCAGACTTACACTGAAGATGAAGAAGAGCTCAATAAACATTGCACCGAAGGGGAGAATGCCAGCCATCAGGATCCTAGATAAAAGACAACAGATAATAGCATCGATATAACATCAAGCTTGCTAGCTTCGGGGCCCTTTGCAATTCAAAATAATTTTTTAATGTTATTCAGGTTAGCATTAAGCAGCTCTCATTATCAAGTATGACTAAGCTCTATTTCTTATTCCTTGCCATTTTTGTTTTGAATAGAAAGGCCAAACTTACCCTACAAACTTGTTCATATACCAGCGCTGCTCTGGAACTTGCCGTGGGATCTGATTGGTGCGCACAGGGTTGTCGTAGGGCTGTTTGCGAAAGCCGAAGTAGTAGCCCAAATAGACCAGAGGCATTGAGATACCGAACCACATACACAACAGAGCCAGCATTGTGGTAAACGGTACCTGAGACAGGAGCACAAACGTACTGGCTGTTTAACATTTGTGAAATGAGTGTGTAAATTAGTGTGAGGTGTGAGAGGCAGCTTGAACATATACTCACAGCCCCTGAGGAGTGCTCTCCCCAGATAAAACAGTTCAGCACAAAACAGATTCCAAACACTACTGCAGGGTACAGGGTCGCAGTCTACAGGAAGCACAAAAACAACATCTGACATAAATTAGCTAGTCGCTTAAAAAGCAGAACAGGCCACAGCAGGCTATTTAAATAAAATCAGCTTAAAGGCAGCTTCTTTTGTTTCTGTGTATAAAGATTTGAAGTGATGTACAATCAAATATAGTCCCATAATATGAAAGGGCAAACACGAGTAGTTTGGGTTTTCCCTGCAGTATACTTTACTTTCATTAAGCATACGTGTGTTGCAATCAGCATTGCTCACATACCCGACAGCATATCTTGTGTAAATCTGGGAGATTTTGGCCACTAGATGAAATGGAGTCTAAAGACTGACAAGCAGCTCTATTTCTACTTATAGCTCTGTTTGACTTTAAAACCTTCTGCTGTGGGTGAGACTGCTGTCATGAACTGTGTTGCACATCGATACCCCTCACATTACATTCACTAATCTAAACAATCCAAAAGACCAGAAAAAAATAACAGATCTATTGGTAGGAGCCTTTAAAATTCAAACACCAACTATAATAGTTATTATAGCCGTATATTAACAGCGAGTATAAATAAGCCTTAATTGTTTTTTTTTTTTTTTTTTTTCTTAAATTTATTATATCCAGGATTAACCAGTAGAGTTAACAACCAGAGAAAACAAATGATCTGTATTTCCTACCGACTGTCTGGCAAAAAAACAGATTCCATTTTTAACCGTGTTTAAATGTAGCCTGTTGTTACATGCTTCAGACCCCTGACCTCAAACCCACTGAACACCTTTGGGCTGAATTAGAATATACCACCAGACATTAGTGCCTGATATCACTAATGCTCTGGTGGCTGAAAGAGCAAATCCCCCACAGCTGCTCCCTACACATCCTAGTGTGTTGGTCTGGCGTTTACAAAATGTTTGTTCATATAATGTATACCAGCTGATGTGAATATAGAATATAGTTAAGTAGTGTATTTATTTCTGATGTGACACTGTGAATTCTTTCAAGGTTGAATAAAAAAAAAAAATTGTAACCAGAGAGGATGACGAAATATCGCATGTATCTAGCTCACTAGTTTCCACGTGTCCAAATGGCCGTTTATGAATAAATATATGATTTGTAGAATAGTTGCGAGATTCAAACGTTCACCTACAATCTTAACAGTAGCAGGGGTAAACCTGTGGAAAATTTGTTTCTGCTAATCGATTTGTCAATTAAAAATTGTGTTAAAGTAGAATTACTCACACAGAAAGCTCCTTTCTTCCATCTGTGACCTTTCAGAGTGCGATATAGACGGCCAGCAAAATAGCCACCAAACACGCTGGAGAAGCCAAAAAACAACACCCACACACATTAAACCAGCTAGAGAGTCCTTTAAATTCTCAAAAGAATTATTTCATGCACAGGTGTGTACATACACAAGCAGACAAACATACACACACATAGTTACAAACACATCTTACCCCATAAACATAAAGAGGAAGCAGGCAGTGGTCATCAGAGCCCCCCGACTAGATGGAGACAACATGCCTAGCATGGCCACGACTTTATCACACACACACATAACACATCAGTTTCAGTAGGGCTTCTCTCTCTGGAAATCTTTTTATGATGCTTCACATGTATCTTCATGAATGTATTACTCACAGATGACGATGAGGATCATACAAAAGAGCTGAATCCCAGAACCTAGCAAAGAGCTCAGAATCATGGGATACTGAGGTGGCCGGAAAACATCTCCATGGACATTTTTCCAGCCTGATTCTTCCATGGTGTCCTCCTGAGAGAGAGAGTGTGTGTGAGTGTGTGTGTGTGTGTGTGTGTGAGAGAGAGAGAGAGAGAGAGAGAGAGAGAGAGAGAGAGAAAGATTAGTAAATGTAAAATGAGAAGCCAATATTAAGACAAGCACAGGGGCAGACATGATTCACTTACAATGTCATCCTCTCTGTTGTAGTTTGCTATGTCTTTTCTCAGGGTCCTGATGATTATCATACTCAGGATGCCTGTAAACATGCAAACACATTAAGTGATGAACACGTGTGCTGCTGTAAACAAGAAAATCTAGCCTTGTGGTATTCCAAAATGATATTCCTCTTATTATTGCTAGCCTTTCTGTAAGCAGCACCTGTGGATATGCTGCATTAGAAATAGAACGATCAAAAGTGATTCTGAAGCAACTATTGCTGGGTTTCCAAGTGCCTATAAAATAAATGGCCAGTCTAGATTTAAACGCTTAAAATGAAGTCTAATGTAAATGCACAAGTCTGCAGATTTATTCCTTTCATTTTTTATTTTTTTTGGGGTGGGGGGGTGGGGGGGGGGGTTAGGTTGTGATTATAGCTGTGTGGCTATGATCGTGCACATATGAAACCTTACAAGTAATCAGAGACCCGTTTCTCTGTTTCTTTTTACAGTAGCAGAGAGGTGAAATGCTGCTTTAATTTCTTAACACTTCTCACACCTCACACCTCCCACACAGTCTAAAATTCCCCTCCACTTGCTCAGATGGCTCAGTACCGCTTGATCAACAGCGTGCTCTTTACGATATGCTAGGTTTAAGAAATGGCAAAATTTCTAATATTATTCCCAAATTATTTTCTTTATGCCAGTGAATAATCCAGGTATGCTTTAATTCTAAAAGTTCCACATGCATTTCACCATGTGGTGTTTTTTTTTTGTCTTTTGTTTGTATAGTCATAGACCTGTTTTTAATGGTATATATCTCAACCGGCTGTTGATAGAAATAAAACAATCGGATATCAAATATTCTTTTTCAGTAATTGTCTTGTTGTCAACATACGTTTAACAAGAGGCTAGCTGGACATCTGTTAAAATAATCAATTTAAATCCTCTGAATAAATTCTGAAAGTATTCTGACATGTATTCTAAAAACAGGAACAGTCATCTACAAACGTCAAATGCCACGCCACAAAAATAGTTTCTTCAACTGGGTTCAACAATGATATCCAGGACCCAGCATGGTCTTTTATTCGCCACCTTGGACATTAACAAACAACCCCACCCACTCTTCATATGCATTACATTAACACTCACTACACTGACTGTTATAATGTACCTTCCTACCACAAACTCCACTAGTCCGCTTTTGTATATCCTGCGCTAATGTACAGTTGCGATGTGAACAATGTGGTTTTTAATGGAACACTTGCACTGGCCACTTTGCACATCCTGCATAAATGTACAATTAGTGTTGCTATTTTTATTTCCCCTTAAATTTCTTAGAAATTTTTTGTAAATCTTTATATTTATACACATTTTATACTATTTATCTTTTTATTTACCTCATTTAAACCTTGGTTGGCTTCGTTATTACTACTATGCACCAACACACCAAGACAAATTCCTGTGCATGTAAACCCTAATAATAATAATAATAATAATAATAATAATAATAATAATAATAATAATAAGAGTCTACATGAAACCTGAAGAAAAATTCCAATTTCAAGTAAGGTATTTGTACCTGACAAGAAGAATACGACCACCACCGAGTTTACAATGGAGAACCAGTGAATCTGTACATCGCTCATGGTGAGGTATGTGTCCCAGCGAGACGCCCATTTCACCTGACTCTCCTACACACCAGCAGAAGACACACATTAGGAAAGTACAGGAAACATGGACATTGTGCAAAAAAGGTAGCTGATGTCTCACCTCCCAGTGCACAGAGTAGGTGAAGAGCACACTGTTCTCTTTCAAAGGATCAATCTCCTGAGGAGCAGAACCACTCGCCTCCGGTAACGTACACGCACCATTCGAATCAGTCTTCAGGTCTAAGAGAGATTTACTTTTTAGCTTTAACACACTTCTTAGTTGTAGTGAAAGAGTGTAGACACAATAAAGGAAGAGAGAGAGAGAGAGAGAGAGAGAGAGAGAGAGAGAGAGAGAGCGAGAGAGAGGGAAATAGGTAGAGGAAGACAGAGAGAGACAGACAAAGAGAGAGAAAGACAGAAGATAAATGAACATTTATGCACTCTTGTTTTTAAAGCAGCTCATTCGACTGTTTTTCTTAGACAGTTTGGGTGAAGACGTTACCTTCTAGCTTGATGCTCTGTGGCACCACCTCAAAGCGTACAACGCGGAAATTATGCTCCTCTTCCTCCTCAACCTTCTCTTTGTGGTAGTACAGAATGAAGGACAAGTGGTTGTGTAAGTAGTACTGCAGGAAGCAGAAAACATGTTCATTTACTAAAGGTTAGAGGCCACAGAAACACCACAACCACAACACGCACAGTACACTAGCATGACTGTGACACTCTAAAGATCTAAAAGCTGGGATATAGCAAGAGTTTAACTAGAAACAACACGAGTTAAACAGGTTTGTGTTTTACAATGCCCTGAGTTTTGGCCTTAATGGAAAGCAGCACATTTTGCAAAGATAAGCAAAACCAACACTTAGTAAATTGTCTGTTTTATGCATTTGGGGGGAATTTCTTACTTAGGAGCGACAATGGGGAAATGACTTAGTACTTTCATGAAAATACTTGTCATTACTAGTAGTGGAAAAGCAGAGCAGGATATGTTATCTTCTGCACGCTCACCAAATATTTGGAAATCCAACTCTGAATGTACAGGATCAATAGATGCTTCATTTTTTCCCCTGTTGTTTAAATACACTCTCATTTACTCACTGAGATTTACGAGATATATTCACTCGGTTTATATATGTCCATTTATTGCTGCTGTTGCACCCATACGATGTTTCTATATTGCACTAACTGCTCATGCTATTATCTCTATATTGCATTTCCAATGTAAACACTTGAGAAGAGAAAGAAATGCGATTTCATATATATATTTCGATTCCTCTGTATGTCTGCACATATGGTGGCATTGACAAAGAACCTTGAACCTTGAAATACCAGCTAATCCAGGAATTTGCACTTTTTGGTCAGAGAAATCATTTTTCAAAATACACCCTTATCCAGAGTGACGTACAGATCAACTCATTTGAGCAATTGAGGGTTAAGGGCCTTGCTCAAGGGAATAGCAGAGATTTTGTGGACCTCGGATTCAAACTCTTGATTTTCTGATCTGTGGTTCAATGCTATAACCACTAAGCTACCACATCCCACTAACCCATTATGCATTCAGCCACAGCTCTTTTTTTATTCTTTTTTTATTTAAATTCATGTGCATCAAACAGTGCTGCTATTATAGAAAGTACTTACATACATGTCACCAGTATTCATTTAAAACAAGAGTCCTGTGCATGCAATTCATTCAATTCTAGTAGCGTGCGCGCGCACACACACACACACACACACACACACACACACACACACACACACACACACACACACACACAAAAGAATACATAAAAATAACACAAAACTCCACAAAAAGAAATTTGAAAATGACCAGATTTCCTAAACTGTTTTTTTTTCTTTAAATGTATTTCAAAGCCTACAGACAGACAATCACAAGTCCCACTGAAGCAAGTCATCTGCTTATATAAAAAGAGCACTGAGGTCATTTATACACTTGTGGTATTGCTTCATCTCCAAATGATTCTCTGATCACTGTTTGCTCTTAAACGTAAAAAGGTAGAAAAATAATCACTGTTTAATTCTGCAAGTTTACTATATTGTTGAAATCGGTGAAACAGTATATTGTGAAATATTAAGTGTTTGCATGCACTGCAACAGACATCACTAAACACAGAGGGCAGCTGCGTCTCTTTAAAACCGGTCACTGTCATCATGCCAGTTGTCATGAGTTGTGTCTCAAATTAAAAAATAAGAGTGGGACAATAAACAGACATTTCGGTGAGACTGACGTATCCATGGGTGAAATCCAACACAAAATAGAAATGGAAATATGGTTAAGGCTGGTTGCTCAAGTTCTACAAGAGCACATGCATGTGCAATCTGAGATAATGTTTGTTTACTCAGATATTATATTATATCCCACCAGCTCTCAGGTTAAGTAGAAAGTATACAGCAAGAGTCTTTTCTGTTCTGGCACAAAGATGGTGGAATGAACTTATGCAAAGTGTTAGAGCAGCTGAGTCACTTCAAATGATGTGTGAAGACCAGTCACTTCCTGAAACACTTAAACTAGCTCTTACTTTCACCGCTTGTTTTACTTAAAAGCACTGACTTACAAGCACTTTTGTAAGTCGCTCTGGATAAAAGCGTCTGCCAAATGCTGTAAACGTATCTATTTAAAAATAATAATAATTATGCTATAATTCCTTCCAACAGAATTTTTAGGCAGATGGTATCCTAAAGCACTATTAGGACGGGATTAGTTCTACGTGGGGACGTGGGGGTAAAGTAATTATTACCAGAGCTTCTCTGTGATTTTAGTCCTGTCCGAATGTGCCATCTCGGTAATCATTACGGACAATGTCAGTAAAGATTACGCCGACTTTTACCTTCTGTAAAAAGGTCCGGAAAAATTCTCTCAGGTAATACTAATCCTGTCCGAAAAGACCCGCTGTAAATATGTACGGTAAAATTCCGTCATTTCCTGCATAAAAGTAGTTTTTGCCGTGTTTTGCAAGCATGGAGGCGCTTGAAACAGGAAGCAACATCATACACACATGACGACAAGGAGGTTACTGTGGTGCGTAAAGCGAGTTACCCCTTCCACTTCTGCTAGTTTTACTGAGATGTCTTGTCCCGTGCGAATTAGCCAATTAATATTACAGACATCCTGAGGTAAAATTGCATTACTCCACGTCCCCACGTAAAACTAGTCCCGTCCGAATAGTGCTTAAGTCTGTGACCTAGTGAACCAGTATTAATGTATTCATTGATAGACTTTAAAGCACTTTTGTACATCACTCTGGATAAGAGCATAATGCCATACATGTAAATGTATATTATTCGCACATGTGTATTTAAAAAAAAAAAAAGAAAGAAAAGAAAGAAAAATACTAAAAAATACATTTCGGTCAAAATCTCAAAATATTTGACTTTTAAGTCATAGTAATAGCTAACAGTTTTCTCAGACCACCACATAATAAATAAGATTAATGGATAGAGGCAGCACTTACCTTGTTATTATCAGAGAAGCCCAATCTGTAGCCATGTTCAAACTGGACATCTTTTACCATGTCTTTCTTCTGTTCCTCATCAGTTCCTGCCTCTCTGTTTGGGTAAAACTCCAGCCTGGTGGCCACAGGAAGATTGTCTGCAATTCTGTTAATACATATTAGCTGGTCAGAAGTATCGGGGTTAATTACGGAAAAAACCTACAATGCCGGCAATACAAATGTTCGAATGATATTCAATATTCTTTGGAAAATAAATGTTTTTGCAAAAATATCATTCTTAAAATCAGAGAATGAAAATATTGTAGTTCAAAGGTCCACTGACAAGAAAGGCTTCAACATATATATATATATATATATAAACAAAATATAAAGAAACCTCTTAGTGATATTTCACTCTTATTGACATTTTTATACAGTGGCTAGTCAGCATTGGATAACTAGCTAATATTACTTTTCTGTCTTGTGCTCCCTACACTGATCCACTACAGGCAGGTTAACCTAAATATTTCTTTAAAAATAGCAACTCAAATCTATAGAAACAGCAACTTTCATGCAGCAAGACACTGAGCCCCTCCAGGGACCTTTTTTGTTGTGACACCGCACACATTAATAGCAGGATTGACATACTGTATTTGCTGTCAGATGGGAATGAACTCACCCACAGTAAGACATTAAAATCTTATTTATTTGCCATGAGCATCTATACAGCGCAATGTTATTCTCACCACTGAAATGCCCAGCAGACAAAATAACTATTACTTCTCGAGAGCTGAACACAACATTAACATTCTTTCTTGTGTTTGTTCCTGCAACAAAGCCTAACAGTATAAAGCATAAGCTGTGCTATCTCACTTGCTTCTGCGTTTTTCACCCTATACGTGTTAGAATGTTTTCTACTATTCAGCTCACATTTCAGTAGGCTTCAATAAGACCTCTGTTTAAACCCAGTGTGGAGAAAAAAACGGCTTTGCGTTCACAAAGCTTTTTGTGCTAGAGTACAGACATGAAGCTGTAGGTGATTCAGTCAGTTCTGCGATTGTGTGTAACAATATTAAATTAGACTAAAGACTAGAGCTCCAATTTAGAAGTATTCTTTTTTTTCTCCACAGTGTGGGACATTGAAGTAGTTTCAATTGACAATCTGCACTGAAGCATATTAGTTCTGAGTCCTATACAACACCTCCAGCAATACAAAGGAAACCTATAAGAGCTTTTCACACTGAGCTTAACCCCAGGCTATTGTTGCTCTAAACCCTGCTTTTAACCAACCAGAGGAACTTATCACACGGGTAATTCAGAAGCAACGCTAGAACTGCATTTTAAACAGAGTTATGAAACCCTACTCCAAAGCACATAGCTCAGATCGCATGCTTTGTACAGTCACAAGAACGTAGTGTAAACTTTTTTCCTGCTTCTGTACATCTCAGGAATCTTAAAATTGCTAAGGAGGATTTTACATGGAGAAATTGATCCTCGCTGATGGGATAGCATGAGACGAGCTGTTATTTAAGGTGGTTGCAAATGTGCAAATATTTGGTTACAAATATGCAAACCAAAAGTTATTATGAATTGTTATTGTGTTAATATGAAACATTCATGTGACAAACCAGGATTATTTGTGGACCAGGGTTTAACTTGACCCCGAGTTAACAGTTTCAAGTGTGAAAAGCCCTAAAGGAAACTAGAAAAGCTAAATCAGAAACTAATTATGTCCATCCACGCACATCCGGTTTGTAACTAGAATTAGATTTCTTGTCTGCATCCCTCTAAACTCACACCACCACCTGAGCTCTAAAACTATGGCCCTAGTAGCAGATGATTCCTTAGAGAAAACCACTACTTAATTCTACACCATGCACTTAAGGAAAGATTACTTTTATTAATGTTCAATTTAAATATTTTCATTAATATTCGAAATGATCCAAAGTAATAAAAAACTGCAATGATGGTTTTGTTTTTTATTCAGGAAATTGGTTGGAGTTACAGCTTTAAAAGCAAGAGTGACTAGTGTGTGTAGCTACAGTGAGTTAGCTTTAATATAATACTTAAATATGAATGGTCAGAAGAGTTTTTCTGTAAAACAAAAGGTGCTTGTGGACATAAAAAGTAACGTATACCATAAACATACCACATTGTACGTAACAATTATAAACTGTTTATCAACTGTTCATTCATAAACTTCCACATATGGGAGTGAGTTTTTTACATTATATTGCATTGATTATTTTCCTTTAACAGCAGACCCCGTCATGTTTTGCTTAGAGGAGCGCACTGAAAAACCTAAAACAATCAGTTCATGTGTCTATACTTTTGACCTTCTTAAAAGTGCATGAAGTAAGGTTTGTGGGGGGAAAAGGTCACTAAGGGTTAAACTGGTGAAGCTGAATAAGGTGGTCATGGGATCACTTTCCAGTGCAGACATTCAACTGCTTGAAAGCCAAGATATGATTCTATAAACAGGCAAAATTATAATGATTTATGCGAAGTATTATCATTATTTATGGTATTTATATATTATTATGGACATTTATCTAATTTGTACAGCTGAGCAACTGAGGATTAATGGCCTTTCTCAGATGTCCAGGGGTGGCAGCTTGGTGGCTGTGGGATTCACCTTAACCATTGAGCTACCACTTCCCCATGATGTGAAGGATGCAAAAGCTATGGGGGATCATTGTATGTACAATGATCAACAAGAGACCAAGCCAAATATTTTAAACCAGAAAGCATTTTTCCAAACAGTCTTTTCCCCACAGGTAAATAATTCTTAATCTGATGCTACAGTTACACATGCAGCAACAATATAACTGATCTCCAATGAAAGCTGATGACTTCTGTTTACAACAACTTCTAAGATGTTTATATGTGGGCGTGTCCAGTGATGTAACAAAGTTGAGAAAAGTCTAACTTTATTTTGGTATGGAACGACTAGTGCCCCTTGGTATGGACTCTAATTTAGAACCAGTTCTATCTTTTTCGACCGCCAAAGCACCGGCTCTGAACCAGGAAAAGTGGTTTTAAGTGGCACCAAAACGTTGCTGGTCTAGACTTGAGAACAGCTTGTGTCAGGGGCTGTGGGCAGGGATACTGTTAACGGCTTTGATAATATACCTTAAGTATACTAATGTTTAATACACTTTTACTTTACCGCGATATGATCAGTTATCATCACACATGACAGTAGGTAGCTACATGCTAAGGCTAACATTTTTCTGTGTTAATAAAATAATGTTATGTACTTGCTGTTATGTACTTGCTTAATGTTATGTACCTCCGTTTATACAAATTACATTGAGCTGCATGTACATGTTAGATTCGCCACGTTTGGATGTCAATGTAGGTTCACAAAGCCATGAGCATTAACATTAAAGCAACATCCGCCGTTGTTGATGTATTTGTGTATGCCGTTGCTGCGCTAAAGTTGCTGTGTAACGTGACACGTATACAGTGATGTCAGACTCGGCTCTGTGGTGGCTCTCTAACCGATGGAAAGACAAACCGGTTCTTAGAAGGTTCGCCAGTGGAACCAACTTTGAACCAGCATCAGTGCTAGCTCTGAACCAGCACCGGTTCTTTTTGGTGGAAAAGGGGTATAGAACAACTACTGTACCAACGAGAGCAAACACAGTAGAGCGAATGTGATCCGTCCACTCACTGCCTCTCATTCATCTCACATATGATAAGATGCATATAAAGTGGCGAATTTTAAATACAAGCACTGTTCTGTCAGGTTTCATTTTAGAAGCAAGAAAAGTAATTTGTTGTTAACTGGAATGCGAGCTGCACCATCCACAGAGAAAGGTTAATACTCTGGAAGACAGTAGTAGGAACACCTACTGGCAACTTCACAGTACAGCGAATGGTAAATTTAGGAATTTAGATAAACACCTAAATTGAGAAAATGGTTTACAACAATTTTTTGATAATTCTGCATAATTTTTTACACACTTTTATAGAGACAAATATTGACCGTTGCACCTTTAAGGTATAGGAAATGTTATGGTCTTCTCAGTTGAGTAAAAGCCCTATTGATCAGTGGGTGAATAAATAATATTAGAGTAACTTACAGGTGAACATAGTACTCCTCTTGGATGCGCTCAGCGAACAGCTTGCTGTCGGTCACGCTGAGTTTAATGGGCTGTCCTGGTTTTGAACACACCAGCTCGCACTTCTTGTCCTGGTTCATCTTCACCTGGTATGCTGTGTTCACGATACGATCGCCGCGTAGAACCTCGCCTGATCACCAGTCACCAACGAGAGAGGCAAAAAAAAAGGCAGTTTCATTAGCATCAATCGAACTACGGAGCACGTTCATTTCTTACACAGCCATGTTTGTTTTTTCCCACTGTAACTTACCCAAATTCTCAGCTTTGTACACAACGCTTGTGGGTCGACAGAAGGGAAGCGAGTAGTACTCATAGGGTAGCTGAGTTCTGGAACTGGTGAGCTTTACTGCCTACATATGACAAAACAAGTACACAACATGCATTTTCACATCAATGGAGCAGCCACAGGAAAGATCTGCAGTGTGAAAACCTTTACTACTTCTGCAGAAAAACATACTTTGACTCAAGCTGATTATAGTGAATTCTAAATGGAATAAGTTATTTTATTTCACGCTAGCGATATATATCACGGAATAATATTTTTTCAGGTAAATCAACAAAAGGAACGTGCTTAATGTATTAAATACCACTTTAACACTTTAAAAATAGAGAATACGATTTCTCGTCTTATTTTATTGGCTTTTTTATTGGATTTTATTTACTGTTGGCTTTCGTTGTATTCTTTGACATGCTTCATTTTTATATGATAAAACAAGTTACTCATGCTAGCATGGCTAAATGATACATTCGTGTGACAGTTTGCAAATCACATTTGTCTGCTCTTTGTCAGCCTTTGTAAACCCGAACCACGTCCATACCACTGATGTCGTGCCTCGTTTCACAACAAGTTCCTCCTCCTGCTCGGGATTGGTTTGTGGGATTTCTTTATCAGCATGCATGTCTTTCTCCATGTTTTTCTTCTTATCTACGCTTATGTGCCGCTTCTCAATCTTTCTCAGATTCAGGCGTGCTACAAGTGAGGTTAACCACACCCACCAATTTAAATTTCACGGTATGTACGGAATAGAAAAACCTGTAACGTTAGACATTTTATTGAGCGGAAACGGAATATACAATCATACCGCCCAGCCCTAGCGCCCGGGTAGCCCCACCCATGTCTTACTATTAAACAAAGCTGCAAATGTTGTCCAACATTCCATACTACATTTTTTTTTTTGGTTAAATAAATCATCCAGGTTATTGAAGTGCACTTCTCACTGCCAGAACTTTCAGTGTGAACACACTATATACAATACACAACAAAAATGGCACAGAATAAAGCACAAGCATGTAGCTTTGGGACGCACCAATATTTCAGCAACCTGTAGATTCATATTCATATTTCTGTTCGTTGGATTAAACTATCGAGAAAACTCATATAGACTGTCCAAGATGGTTATTATAGTTACTTATATTTGCTTTTCTGACACGCCTCATTTAAATAGTGAAGACATTATGCAGTGCTCAAACAGTACTTCAAAGACTAATCTGTGGACAAAGGTTAGCAAACAATGCAATGCAGCCTAGTTTAAAAGTAAGCATATTTGTAGCTGTGTATTGTCAGTGTGTATTATAGCATAGCACAGTATAGCTCCTTTTACAAAGCTGAACAGACTGTCACGCACACCTTGATCTCAACGTTGTCATTCTGATGGAAATCAATTGGTGCAACACCAGGCACATAGAACGGCATGACCACAGGCAGCAGAGACAGGAGCAGCAGCATGATCCACGACTCCTACAGAACAAACACAAAGGCACATCACATTAGCATCCCATTATTTTTCTCTCTCCTTTATCAAGCAGAGCATTCTTCTTATAAACATGAATCAGAGAGGGCTTTGGTTGAACGTATTTTGTGATAAAGTCACACAACATGTCTTGGCCCAAATTTGAAGAAACTCTCTAGTTAAAACTGAAGAACTGAAATCTTGTCTGATACCGTTGCACTCACTTGATTTTGCATTCATTTCTGCATTTGCAAAACCTTTGAGGAACAAGATTAGCTCCAAACTGACAACGTAGCATTAAACATTCATACAGTGGCATATCTGACTTCTGAAACTTTTTTAAACTGATTTCTTGTTGAAGTTCAGATTTCTTGCCTTTAACTGGCCATTAACTGCATTTGACATAAATAGAGAATAATGAAAACATGTAAAGATGACATATTTGGTGACTGTAAAGAATCCTCACTCAGTGAGTGCTGTATATATTATATACATTATTATATATATATTATGCTTTTCGTACAACATACAGCAGCAGTAGTGTGTGTAATATATACAGATGATGTGATGACTGACAGTCCTGATAATGCAGTACTTATAGGTATGAAGCAGGGAATATAATTATGGTGAGTTGTTGATCGGAGTGATGAGGGGTCTGGGGAAAGAAACTGTTCCTGTGTCTGGCAGTTTCAGTAAGCAAAGTTCTGTAGTGCCTGCCAGAAGGGAGAACCTGAAAGAGGTTGTGTTCAGGGTGTGAAGGGTCAGTGGTGATTTTTCCAGCCCGGTTTCTGGTTCTTGTGTCGTACAAGTCCTGGGGAGTGGGCAGGGGGGCACCACTTATTTATCTACAGCTACACATAATCAATCATTAGCTTGGGTCATATACATGATATTACGCAAAAGTGATAAAAGCCAGAATAGTTTTATATTCCGTTTTAAATAGATTTTGTGATTTTATTCCATGACTGCTCAATTCTGTACAAATACCTCAGAAGTATCGACTCGGTAGCTGTGTACAGTTTAACAATAACAGCGATAACATCTTTAAATGTTGTTATTATTTATGTGCTCGTGCAAACTATTGATTTATTTCTACAAGAAAGCTCGCGCACAGCACAAAGTTATCGAGTCCTGAGTCACTTGTCACTGTGAATCATTTTGATTCAGTCTGAATTAAATCGCCTCCAAAACAGCTTTAGACTAGTGAGCGGAGTCAAAACGCACACAAATGGCCAAATACTGTCAAAAAAATGTTAACTCTCAAAATGCATCCCGTCACAACAGCCGTATGAGCAAATTATTATTATTTAAACAGTGTGTCATTTCCAAAAAAACATCTCAAATTCGTTAGACACGTCGACAAGACGCTTTCTCAAGGTTCACTGTACAAATTAATTGACTATCCGGTTTAGCCAGCTAATCTAGAGGAATGGAAAGCTAACTAGCTAATGATCTAGCTTGCTAAGCAGAGAGCTAAATGCCGTGTCTGATTCCAAGAAAACACGTATTTTAAAACGTATAAAAACAACTTAACTGTATACTTAGTCGCTTATTCTAAAATACAACGCACCCGAATCCACACAGACGAGTATTATTTTTCAAAACAAGGAGGTATCGTATCAACTCACCATAGCGGCCGCCATCTTGAATACACGTGTCATTCGTGACCTCACCGGAAACTTGTGGTATGAAATTATGACGTGTTTGGTTAAGGCTGCATCGAGAGGCTCGTTTGTTTACTTTTTTAGATTCCACGTCGTCTTAGCATTGGTTAGCATTGTTGTAGCGTGTAAACATAAATGATCTACATTGAACTCCACAGTCGCTAGTATATGTTATTTCGTTTGGCTGTTGATTTTGTTTATTTTACTAACAAGTGGTATGTCAAAGCTAGAGAAAGTTTATGTTGAAAACCGGCGTGTTTATCTGCATTTTGATGGATACCTGACAACCTCAGCCGTATATTGGCGTCCTCCAAACTCACAAGTTGGAGGCAGACATTAGTATAGAATGTATGATGTAGAATTTAAGATTTCCCTTCACCAGCATTAAGGAGCTGTTCTAGAATGACAGTGTTCTTGTGTACAAACTGATGTCATCAGTATGATCCTTGACCTCAAACTCACTGAACACCTTTGGAGACTGATGCCAGCTGCATGCCAGGCTTCACAACATCACTGCCCTAACCTCACTTATGCTCTTGTGATAGAATGAGCACAGCCATGTTCCAAAGGCCTTACCAGAAGACTGGAGGCTGTAATATATATTTATACTTTCTATGGTAATAAAAATGTACAGAATTATATACACAATTGTAATATTCAGTACTTACTAGGCATGTGTAAAGAACTGCACCTTTGTATATAATTTATATTTGTATCTTTTTTTTCTCCTTTTAGTCTAGTCTAGTGTGTGTGTGTGTGTGTGTTTATGTATACACTCCTTTAACCACAACAAATTCCTTGTGTGTGTGTGTGTGTGTGTGCACACTTGGCGAATAATTCTGATTCTGATTATAGCTAACTCCATATTGCTTTAATACTTTAATACTTAAAAGTCACTTTCCAGTTTATAATGATTGCATTCTGTTCTGCTACTAAGGTTAACCTAATTACACGTCATGCTACTATATGTAACATTGCACATCATATTTGATATAGATTTCTTATTTTTTATTAAAAAAAATTTTATATTCACAGTCTAAGTCTTTTGCAGTGGATGGTATATACCATGCACATAAGTGTATTAGGTTTCCTCCAATCAAAGTGCAAGACTTTCTGCACCATGATCGTTTTAATTCCGGTGAAGACATGGTCCAGAATCCCTCGATCAGCAATACAAACATATAATAACATGACTGTCAAGACAAATGTGGAGAACTCACTTAAATAACAACTCCTGTATTGTGTGCCAGCAATGTTAAACAGTTTTATTTGTTTGTAGCTGTTTTAAAAAACTGCTAAAAAAAACTTAAAATCTATTATAATAAATAGAAAAAGGATAATTGTTAAATCAGTTCACACATATAACATTGGCAATGAAAGGAAAACCTAAAATAAAAATCACACGAGTGATTAATTTAATAAGCTTATAGAAAAGGTATAAACACATACAAAATCTAAAGATAGAGCCTTTAATTGTTTTGGATAATTCAATATCTATCTTATCTCTTTGATTCTGATTTGAAGTTAAATTAGAAATGAGATGCAGAATTAACCAAAAAAATTACAAATATTTAGAACAAAAGACATTTAGGTAATATATCAGGTTAATATGTTTAAATGAATTTGAGAAAGATTTATATAATAAATTGCTCTTATTGCACAGGTGTTTGAATAAAGAAGCATTGAATAAAATGGTACGGGTAGATGGGATCAGAAGGAGTATGAATTCATAGGTGTATGGTAAAACAGGACAGTCATATAATTATGGAAATAGTTAATTTCATATAAAAGAATGCAGTAATATGATGAAGAGTTACATACCAAACAAGTTCATTTCAGGCAGTTTCAACCTAATATAGGTTGCAATTTTGAAATATTTTATGTAAACCTTTCAAACAAACTGCAAATTCACAATTCACACAATGCAATTGGGATGAAAAGTCAGCGGGTGGGACTGTGATTAAAATATCATTTATATAAACACTAAAACAAGACAAATTGAACTGCATAACTTGAACTAATTCAAATTCATAATGTTCAGGATCTTTTAATGAATCAGTTTGATTAAGCATGTCAAACCATGGAACTTAACCTTCTGAAATTCGCAGTTAAACCCGTAGAATAATAAGAGCCAGAAGAACAGCTTAAAAATATCAGAAGACACTAATCCTCAACAATTCCATACATAAATTATGACTTTGTACAATTTTGTGCAATCACATGCTACACTCTAAATTAGATAAAAGGCTTTGCAGGATTAAATTAAGATTGCATTCTATTTTAATTCATTGTCATTCACTCACTGAACATTGGATACTTATGCAGGTGCACTTGCTGTATGTGCCTGGCCTAACTGTGTGTGAGTTATCTCAGGGTTGCTGTTGATACTGGCTCTCCGTGGCTGTGTAGAAATCCTCCAGCACGCTCTGAAGATACTCAAAGGTTGGCCTGTCTTCTGGCTTGTTCTTCCAGCACTCTAGCATAATGTCATACAGCTCCTGAGGACATGAGTCCGTGCGCTGCATGCGATACCCTCTCTCCAGAGAACGAATCACCTCTGGGTTCGTCATGCCTGGAAGATACACAGAATCACACAGATTGTGAGACAGTGGAAATTAAAAGGTTTGCACAATATAAACACAGTGGAACATCTCTTGATCATACACTGTTCTGTTTTGTCCGAGCCCATGACTATAAAAACTTCCTATTGTGAATCTACAACCTGTGCAGTAGGAATTTGTACGTATTTATTGAGCAGCCACAGATGAACAAGTAATATACGATTGCCTATGAGTACACGGATCTACTGGGTTCAATTACCTCTACATGAAGAGGCTTTCTGCATAAGCAAACCATCATGTTTTAGAAACCTCAAATTGTATGTCTTTTTCCGCAAAACAGATTACTAAGCACCTAAAATGAAAGTTTAGTTCATTTGTTAATTGCTTGCAGTACTGAATATTTCAACACTGTACATGCACAAACTTATACATGCTGAAAAGTACAGTGTGCTGAAGCATCTTCCAAAATAAATACCTCAAAAGTGAATATAAAATGACCTAATAGCTCCAAAGTTTTATTAAAATTATCTTAAAAATGATTTTAAAAAGTACTGTTTAAGTGGACTGCAGGTTAAAACTGCTTCAGGCAAATAGTGCTTGATTTATATTGGATATGCTTGGCGTTAAAAATAGTATTGCTACTAGCCACCAGAGGTCAGTAGAGACATTGTGACTTCACTGTAATCAAAATACAACCGCTTCTGTCATGCTACTGAATCAATAGTTAGATTGACTGATCACCTCCATCTTAATGGGAGTGGTTTGTTCCATAAAGATTCATTGAATGATTTGATGTTGATATGAGAATAGTCTGTGGAGATCACCACAGTTCAACAGTTTGATTTGAAGTTTTTTGGAGCTTTCTAGCATCGTCTTCATAATACCGATTGACGGAATATCCTTTACTAAGATGCTGTTCCATACATTTGACATCTGCATATACAAAGACTTTTTTCCCAACATAACTATGTACTAGGCTCATTGTCTTTATGATTAAAATAAAAACATTATTTTGAGTCAATAGTACAGAACATGATGGCTAAGCTTCTACCTCAAAGTTACTGCACTAACAGCAGATATTCTGTGATTAAGTTCATCATGATGGTTGTAAATTCGGTCTATATGTTTAACTTAATTAAAAATTGTTGTTCCTTCCAACACTGTGGATATTGTACATTGAACATACCCCTCAGTAAACTTTAAATTAATATTTGGAGTGGCAGTGCTTACCTGGGTAAGGTGTTCTGCCATAACTGATAATCTCAGTGAGCAGAATACCGAAGGACCACACGTCTGATTTGATGGTGAAGGAGCCGTAGTTAATAGCTTCTGGCGCAGTCCACTTAATGGGGAATTTGGCACCTTTAACAGAATATATGCAAGATCAGTGGTTAGATGTTAGATGGTTAGAAGTCTCATTATGTAATCAGTTAAGTAACACTAGTTTAGCAAAATTCAGTATCTAAAGGTGAACGTGTATATGCAAATAGCAAAAAAGCAGATATGCTGATTTTAGAACTATGAAATTACTTACCCTCTCTGGCAGTATATTCATTATCTTCTATGATACGTGCCAGACCAAAGTCAGCAATTTTGCACACCAGACTCTTATTAACCAGAATGTTGGCAGCCCGAAGGTCTCTGTGAATGTAGTTCCTTCGTTCAATGTAGGCCATGCCTTCTGCTGTCTGGGTAGGCAGAGACAGGTAGAATAGACAATCTCATATACGGTCTACAGTAAGAGTCGTTTATCAATATACAACAACATGCCATGAATCTGTCACAGACTGCCTCTGCAGTAATACTTTCAGATTAGAATGTTACATGCTTTGTTTTTCATCTATGAAACCCTGTGATTATAAGGATCACGATATGTGGTTTTATTTTTAGAACCCTTTGATTTCTGTACCCTTTTGGAACCCTTTGATTTTAACCCTTTGTGCGTGTGTCTGTGAGCCTAAATACATTAGAAATGGACATGAACACAGACACGCACACATGAAGCCTGATACACCGGGGCACAGTGTAAATGCACCTTTACACACACAGTGTTGCTTATCAGATTTGAATATTAAAATTCAACCACTAACAGGACAAACCTGCTTTGTACATCAGAGGCAAATATACAGTGGTACATTCAGTTCCACACCAAAAAAAGCTCTGCAGGAACTATAGAATGAGGGCAGAATGGAAAGACAGACTCAGACAGACTCACCTGTGCAGAGAAGTCTATCAGTTTGGGTAACTGGAGACGATTTCCTTCATCACTCTTGAGGAAGTCCAATAAACTGCCTTTAAAATGCACACACAGACAGTTTAAAATGGGTTCTCTTTAGCTTGTATACAGAAAATCTTATATTTGCTCACACACACCCACACACACCTTTCTCCATAAACTCTGTGATGATGTAGATGGGCTCTTCCTTGGTAACTACAGCATTGAGACGGACCAGCTTGTCATGTTGGAGGCTCTTCATAAGGTTTGCTTCCATCAGGAATGCCTCCACAGACATGCTGCCCGGCTTCATAGTCTTCACAGCCACCTTGGTGTGTTTGTTGTATGTTGCTGAAAATGAGAAGCCACAATGTTCAAAACGCCATAACATAAGCTATAACATTTTATTATGATTAAATGGTTGTTTGACACATACCCATCCAAACTTCTCCAAATTGTCCAGCTCCCAGCTTTTTGTCCAGCTTGAGGGATTCTCGTGGGATTTCCCAGGCATCCTTTTCCCACGGCTTCTGGGGTTTGGCACTGATACAGGCGGTAGTGAGTGCCTGACACAGTCCATCTCCTTGCTCTGTGACAGAAATACATCTTGCTTATGAAGCTGCTTCTGTATGTCGTGCAAAGGACACTGTCCTGTTCTAATGCAAAAACCTGATATACTAGCAGGAAAAGGCTGCTTTCCACTAGTGACTGTGACAGTGCAGACTGGGTTTCTTGCAGTATGTGTTTTTTTAAGTTCTTTATTTTTGCAATGTAGGTCAAAATGAGAACACTAAAAAAGTTATTAACTTGAGGCTAGTGACATTTTTTGCCTTACATCTGAGTGTATGTTATTATAGACCACAGTGCATAACACAAAGTGTTCAGAGTGATTGCTTATGAAAAAGCACATGTGAGTAAGAAGGCTACTTTACTTAATGCTGAGATGAACTTCTGTGAAAACAACTCACAGTGTCAAGACATTGTCTAATAGCTGATGAATAAACTGTTTTCACACTGTGATCAACCCTTGCATCCTATTATATTATATAATTTTCTCGCTAATTAATTTTTTAAATCATGTGAAATATGCCTTGTATCCATGCAGCATAACATAAACTAATAAAACATTAGAAAGTTTCTTTGTTAAATAAAAAAAGATAACAGCTACAGTACAGTTAAATAAAACTTTTCAACAATATACGGTGTGGTGTAAAGATCACATGACTCGATCTGACTCTTACTCTTGTAATGATTGACAAGCTCTTGCAGGGTGATAAAGGTGATACGAGGTGAAATGTAGAAGCCTCCGCTGTCTAGCGTACGAATCTTGTAATGCTTCACTGTGTCACCCGTTTGAGGGTCATAGTCCCTTACTGACAGTGAGTAGCTTCCTGTAAATAGAAGAATAATTTATATGACAAGAATAAATATATTTTAGGCAGTAAAATATAAGTAATTATTTGAGTAGATTCAGTTGAATTTATGTTTGATTGCCTGTATGTTTAAATCACCTTTGGTGGTCTCACTGTCTCTGATCATATAAGAGCCCACTTTATTTCCAGAGACCAGAAGCTGTCTCTCTGCATCTTTCCTGCTCACTCCTGTGAAGAACCAGCTGAAAGACACACATAACGTACAGCAGTTCAGAGCATTGGCTTAGAGGTGTGAGTTAAAACTAGGAACTAAATGAGTGACTGGAAGAAAAAAATTGCTTGCGTGAGCATCAATTCGACATAAAGCACGAAGGACAAAGTGAGATTTCTTTCCAATAACATTCTAATAACAGGTAATTTTCTCCTTTAGGCAATTTAGGAGCATTTAAAAACAACCTAGCTGCAATTTACTCTCAAATAAAGTAAATATGCTATACAGTATAAAAACATATTGGCTTAAATTATTCCAATTACTTTATGTCTTTAACCTCTACCAAGAGATATAAAGTATATTGTATATTTGGAATGTGAATATTTTAGAAAATGCAACCAACAAGGTTCCTCTCAATGCATTTTGGATCACCTTAGGAAACGTTTCAAATATCATGTAAAAATGGAATTTAAGGCCATTTTACTGCTGCCAAACGTCAACTGCTGCCATCACATACAGTAGATCACAGAATACATGAAACTCAGTGAGCAAATGCTGTTTGTTTAAATATGTTCAAATCTAGCTCTATTTACCTCTAAATAATTTAATTCCAAACCTGGATTATCTGATTATGTGTTGCACTCATACATTTGGCACACTGTATAACGTGTCTGTGTTGTATAATATTGTGTAGGTTATACACTCACTCTTCAGTTTGAAGTGTGTCTTTAGCTACGTAGTTACTGGGGATGTAGCCCTCCTGGCCAGTGCTTATCAACATTGCTTTCCACCATTCACCTGACCTACAGAGAGACAAATCATGAAATGAATATTACTCATGTACAGAAGTACATCTAGTTACTGTACCCACTTTTTAAAAAGCTTATGTCAAGATTCCACTTACTCTTCTAATATTTTTAACTTGTCGCCTTTTTTAAAGCCCAGGTCTCCATCGTGCAACCCTTCATAGTCAAAGAGCGCTATCGCAGTTTTCTCAAAATCTAAGAAGCATGAACAGACTATTAGATTCAGAGTTAGTTAGTTCTAATGACATTATAAAAATGCATAAATCTTGAAGCTTGCACAGGAAGGGCTGAGAATCTGTATCTATCGTACTATAACTAGAGTATTAGTCAAGCAGCAAACAGGAAATCCAAAAATCTAACACAAATTATGGCTTGTTTGTGCAACTTCTTTGCAAATGAACAGTGTTGGCAAAGTGCTGTATTAATAGCTCAACTCTAAAAAAAGTGTCAAAAGTGACTTCCTCTTTAGTGTGTACTAAATGTTTTAAAAACCATTTCTCTGCCTCAATATGACTGAAATGATTTCTAGCATTAACCGGGTTATAAAGCAGTAAATCCACACACCTGCTTTTTAACGGATCGTTTTAGCAATAAACGTATGTATCAACTCTTTAATAAAGCAAAACATATCACTCACCATCTGCGCTTGAGGAAGGAGGAATAGGGCTGGATTTGTTCTGTTAAAAAAATTAAAAAGTATTTTTATTGACGCATGCTTCGTTTGATCATTTGATTTCCCCAAGTGTTTTTATATGCTTATAAACCTGAACCTTAATAACAGAAATTAAATGTTTTACAGGAGCTTAGTTCAATTGTACAGTATGTGTGGTTTGTACCAAATAATATGTACCTAGCTGTGTGCAACAAATATAAATGAATCATTTTCATGCTTTTGATCTGAAAATAAATGCTTTAATTCATACTTAAACAAATGCTGATTACTGCTGCTGATTATTGCTGTATTCATAAATTCCAGGATTCTCCTTCATAATATGCTCATACTGAACATCCTTTCAACACACTCTTTATTTTAATTTACTTTCAATTACTCTTTGACTTTAAACTATCGTTGTAGAGAAGGACTGGATTATAATCGCACTGGTATCTGGTATCACCCAGAAGAGGTTGGGTTCCCTTTTGAGTCTGGTTCCTCTTTCCTTGCCACTGGCGGCTCTCGCTTGGCGGCTCTCGCTTAAACAGTGTCAAGCTGATTTTGTGACGATGTCACGGTGTTCGTTTCGATTGAACCGAACTGATATTATTAGCAATCATTTTTGACTTGTGTTTCGGGCTTAAGAAGAATTAAAATGATTCACAAAGTATATAGTCTGCATTCACATGAAGAGGCAGAGCGACGAAGTGCTTAGTTCACATCCTGGATGAAATAACATAAGCTTTGTACAGTCGCCACAAATCCCTGGTTTTAATTAGAGAACAACAAAACACAAAAGTCACTAAAGGCACAAACAGAAAGTGTATGTAAAACATGATCGCATTTTGGTCATTATTAAAATAAGAGAACTGTACATCACATTAAGATAAGATAAGGTTACCGTACACTGGAACAGACTGAAATCTGCTGTGTCTGTATAATTACAATCTATATTTAAGCACAACATTAGGGATTAATTATTTTAGCACCTGTCTTGACATTACATAATGCTAACAGTAATGAAGAAAGGAGTTTCATTGCTTGTAGAAATAAAAATAAACCTGCATTCGAGGAGTGGATGTTTCTTCAAGACATAGAAAAGTGTTCTCTAAAGCAGTAGTTGGGGTACCTCAGTGCGTCCATGAGGCATAACCATGGTATCCGTCATTTTTATTTGATTTCATTAAAAATAAATCTTACAGTAATGGAAATCAACTTATCATGATTAAACCTAGCTATTATTACAAATATGCTCTGAAAGTTGACTGCTTGACTAGTCATTTGATTTGATTTGATTTACTCAAAACCTCAATAAGTCAAAAAACAGATACAGATAATAAATACTGGCTACAGATGATGTCAACTAATAAAACCTAGTCTGTGTGTAGACATCTCTGTTATACAAAATCTTTTTTTTTTTTTTTTTTTTTCATTATACATATTTCAGTTTGAAATCTTTGGACAATTAAGTCTCATAATAATGTACAATTATTGTCCACCTGCACATTTGTGCAGTTATTTAATCAGCCATTTGTGTGGCAGCATTGCAATGTATAAAGTCAATAATGTATAAAGTCAGGTAATGTTCACTTCAAACATCAGAATGAAGAAAAATTGTGATCTCTGTCATTTTGACCGTAGCAGGGTTGTTGGTACACTGATTCACTGAAACTGGACAGCTGAAGATTAGAAAAGTTGAAGATGATTCTGCAACTGGCCTGTTTCATGCGTATGTTTCGTGTTTCTGTTCCACCTTAGATTCTGGTTCTTTGCTGAGGTGAGTGTAAGTCAATGTGATCATTGTTGTAACCCATACACCTAGGTTCTATGTTTTGTGCATTCGGTGAGTTTTTTCTGCTCACCACAGAAAAACAGTCCCTATTCGAGTTTAAATAGACTTCCTGTCAGCTCAAAGCATTCTGGTCATTCTCCACTAATCTCTCTCCTCAACGAGGTGTTTCAGCCTGCAGACCTTCTGCACAAGGAATGTTTGCTTTTTCAAACCGTAAAAAGAAGATCAGTAGTGTGTGAAATATTCAAACCAGTAGATCTGTCACAAACCAACGTGCCACTGTTCGATGTGATCATTAACTACAGCTCTTGACCTCTTTCTGTCAAATGATTAGTTAACTGTATAAATGTGCAGGTGTTCCTTATAAAGTGGATAACAAACGTATACTGTACACATCATGTGTTAGTACCTTATTCTAGACAACAAATTCTGTTCTCATCACAGTCATTAGCTGTGTCTAAAACGATGCCAGATTCTCTTTAAACAAACTTAGTGTGTGAGATTCAGCCTATGCCTACATCAATTGATAAAAGTGTACTAGAAATGGTGTAATAGGTAGGGGATAGTGTGTGGTTTCTGAAAGACTGCCAATGTGACATTTCGGCTTATTTTAGTGTAATATCTTTGGAGAGAAATAGTCTGCTGTGCCATTACCCGATGAAGTACGTCCAAGATAGCTGAATATAATAAAATATTCCATGCCGATGACCTAGCGAAACACAGCCAGCACAATAATGTGCAATCGTCAACGTTTTAGCTGAAACACTTCTTCTTTCCATTAAGCCTCTAGGTTTTTGTGCTCAACCCAACTTAAACCCTGGTGTAGAGCACTTACACTTACAGCCTTGCTCCCTGTCGTAGGGTCTTTGACATAGTGCGCCGTCTGATTGCGGTTGCCCATGTCGTTTCCCACAGTTTTGCCACCTGAATCCTGGTCTGGTTTGGTGCCAACGCAGCCCATGATAAAAACCTACACATAGAAAGTGAGTATAGAATGAGTACAGAAACATGAGACATTGCTGCATAGCAGTGACAAAACTTGTAATAACTTTGCTTCATGCTGCCTGTGACCTGACCATATTTATTAGTAGTAGATCGAGAGAGAATTTGGATTTGGCCTTTTTTGAATACAGAAAATGCAGAGATGGTGGTCCTGTGGTGTGTGTGTGTGTGTTTGTATGTGTGTGTTTGTGTGTGTGTGTGTGTGTGTGTGTGTGTGTGTGTGTGTGTGTGTGTGTGTGTGTGTGTGTGTGCGTGCGTGCGTGCGTGTGTGTGTGAGTGCGTGCGTGTGAGAGAGAGCGAGAGAGAGAGAACCAATGATTAGAAAGTTAGATATCAAAATATATCAAAAGGAAGAAGCCAGGGGAAGCTCTGAGACACCTCACCAGCACACATCCTCCACCCACCCCCACACACACACACACCCCCACACATCACAGCTGCATATAGTACAGATTAAGCTAACAGTACAACCATAAAAATGTTCCTTTTTTTTTTTTTTTTTTTTGAGGAAATCAAAGTTTCTTGTCGGTGGGAAAGTCGTGTTTTGCGTGTATACATCAATGGTTCTAGCCTGTAATAATCTCTCTCTCCCTCTCCTTCATTTGATATTAAAGCTTGATGGCAAGGAAAAAAGACAGATAAAATTATGCTGTAATTCATTCTGTAGTGGTAAATAAGTAGAAAAGGCATAGTAGATGTTTAGAGGAAAACAAACGCAGCTCATGTATAACATATAAAGCATAAATAATGCTTTCATTTCTATTTCTTTAATTTCATTTCTTCTTATTTCTCATCACATCACCAATATTGTAACCTGCATTTTGAGAGGTTGTGTTAATTTGGCCATACATGATAAAAAACAAATAAAACGATTAAATAACAAACAAACAAACAAACAAACAAACAAACAAACAAACACACACAATATCAGATGAACGGGTGATAATCCCCCCCCCAACCCCCCACCCCAAAAAAAACAAAAACAAAAAAAACTTTACACCACATCAGAGTCTCTGCACTTTTTTATACTGGTTTCTTATTAAACAGTGACAACAGGAAGCGCTATAAAAAGCGTTTTTCAGTCTTCTTCGTTATTTATAACCTGATTCTGCAGCACACAGGTAGCTGATCCATAAACATCCTTTGTGACGGAAAGAAACTCCCTGCTAAGCTCTGCAGGAGAGTTTTTATACTGCAGCATTAATACAGTATGCTGTAGTTTATAGGTGGGATGAAGCAGAGATTGCAAAGTAGTGGGGGTTTCCTGTAGATAAACACATGCACTGTATACTGGTATAAAAAGAGGTCATATCTCTGTACAAACAAGTTCTCTGAGTCAACTACTGTGCATGTAGAAATCATTGGCAGAATCAATTGCATGGTTTATTGCACCACTTTATACCACCACTTTATTATTATGTATGTATGTGTGTGTTTATATATATATATATATATATATATGATGTGATAAAAGATACAAAAATAAAAGCATTGCTCTCACCTTTGGACAAGACAGGCATTGTGAGAGAATGGCGGTCCAAAGTGAAAAGCAAGACACAAAGCTACTAAACTGCTGTGTCCTACCGAGTAGATAAGTATATATAGTGCATGCCGAGTCCAGGACACAAACAGTATTCAAACAGCATATTCAAAGTGATTTAAACAGAAGAGCAGGAAGGCAGAGTCCAGTTATGAGAAAACACCCTACAATCACTTCCTCAATCAATTAAAAAAAAAAGACCAGAGAAGGTATGGAATGGAATGGAAAAATATTATAAATAATTCATTTCAATGAAACATCATGTGCTTGTATGTCACTGGAATATCATTTTATACAATGAGATTAAGCGAGATTAAGGTTTTTTTTTGGCATGAAAATACCGAGCTGAAATAAACATGGAAACATTCATCTCGCATACAAAATCTCACTCAGAACATGGATACTAAAATGTATTTTAGTACGTTACTTTTATTGTATCTTTCACCTGGAAATGTGTGAATAGTTTAGCTGTGAAAAGAAAAACTTTACACTAAATATACATTATATATGCTATATATTATACACTATCATTCTATTTCAATTTCAATGATTTGTATAGCACTTTTAACAATTGACATTGTCTCAAAGCAGGTTTTCATAAGTATAGAAACCGAATAAAAATGTTAAAGTTTTAAAATTATGTTACTAAATATCTCTAACATCTATCCCTAATGAGTAAGCCTGAGGTTACGGTATAATTCCAGGTAAAGGGTACATACTAAAGGCACAAAAGGTTTACACCTATGGATACCAACCCATTGACAAGGAATGGAACAGATTAATTAAAAAAAACATTATTAATTAAAAAAAAAAATCCTGTAGATTTTTCTCAAGCATTAGTTGCAATATACAATGAACCGTGTCTTGGTTGTTTCTATATACAAATAATGTTTACATGTATGTATAAATATCAATACCAAAAAAGACGGTCTGATTCAAAGGGTCGGAATCTCTAGTTTACCATAAGGGTTTAGTGGGGTAGGAGATTACAGCTGATTGGCACTGTTGTAGTCAAACATATGCAAACACACACACACACACTCTCTTTCTCTCTCGCTCTCTCTGACGATACCCAATGTAGATGTAAGGCACTGAAGAAGAATGAAGGCAAACTGAAAATTTGCTTCCTCATTCCGCTCTCACTGGTTCCTCTTTTGCTCTATTCTTATTACTGTGCACCTATATCTGTCTCATTCTTACTACTGCTTTTTGTTACTGAAGCTGGAACTTTATATATATTCAGCTGTTTTTTTTTTCTCTTCATGCTAAAGTGTATTTTTTCCTGGCAGGTCTTAACAGTTTTCGGGGTATACCACCATCCATTCAATTTGAGATCTATGTTTAAGCAAGGTACCTTCACCTCTTCATCTACGTAAGACGTCTGTAATCAATAATACTGTAATCAAATAATGTCTGGGAAAAAATCCACACAAAGGGTTTCATGTACTCTCGTTAGCCATACAGAACAGAGAAATGCCCAGATTTCTGTTATAGACTAAAGGCATGTTCAGAACACTGACCTCAGAGCAAGGGGGAAGTCAGCTGTAGGCCTTTGCCAACAGGAAGTATGGTATTTGAAGGTGGTAACTAATGTGAAAAAGGGAGCATTTAAAGCTTAACTTTTTTTTTTTTTGAAAGAAACAACTACGACCTCCAGTGCAGTGCATGACAAAGGTGCAGCCTTTAGTATTTTGCCATTCCGGTGTTTTTGACCCTATGTTTTGCTGTGCTGTTAGCTGTTGTTCTGCATGATTTGCCTTGTGTGTGAATATGTGTATATTTTTCAGTTTGCACACTTGAAATGTAAAGATCGTGTCAGTCTTTTAGAGTGTCTACGCTGTGAAGTTTATCGCACTCTGGCCTAGTGCTTTCTCTCACTGCTCACGATCTCACACTTATTTGTGGTCAGTTAGTGGAAACTTGTGTTGTGTGTTGCTGGTATTTTTGTCACTTTTTTTTTTAAACAGTTTCACATGAAAGGCTAAAAGGAGCTGGTAAACAGTATCATTTATTAATCCTTAGTTTAGTGCTTTAAAGCCTGAAAAGCTTTAAGCATTGTAACATATTGGATTGTCAGATTGGGCACGCCTCTTAGTAGTTAAACCAATCAGATGCTCACTTATTGTGAAGTTGAAATCTTAAAATAAAAACATTTTATTCCTCTGTGACCACCATCGGTTGTGCGAAAGATCGCATTATTAATGTAAAAGTTTTCATCTTCAATAAGTCAAAATGTTCTTATCATTTGAGGAACATAAAGTTAAGCACAGAACTTAAGATGACTAACAGGACACACTGATATATTTCATTACTACATAAATAACATTAGAGACTGACAAAACCTTGATTAGTTTGTTTGTTTGTTTGTTTGGTTGGTTGCTTGTTTGGTTTATATAATTCTTCTGCTAATCGTGTTGGATTGTTTAGTAAAAGGAAATGGATAACACACAATCTGAGTAGCTCAGTCTAGCTAGAACCAGTTTAAAATCGCAGAAATAACCTGCTAATATGTTATATAAAGGTTCCACATTCATAACTTTACCATTTAAAATCCCCAAAGAAATCTATATAACAAGTGACAACGTTATTTCTGATCCGTAGGGTGCTAAAGTTCTTGATGCTACTGAAATAAACAAATAATAAATAAATAAAGTAAAAAAAATAAAAAATCCTTACCCGGGTCAAAGTTAATTTAATCCACGAACGCCTTTCAAGATGTTGATCATCAGATAAGTTTTCTTTGACCCACTAAAGCACTTTCTATGCCGGTTCCTTCATCTCGTCTAGCAAGTGAAGATGTACAGTACAGTATGTGAATGAGGAGGAAGTTCAACCTCCTACTGAGTAAAAACTGTGTCCGAACGCGCGCGCAGAGTCATAGGCTGCGTTCCAAACCACACACCAACCTACTTAATAGTGTCGAGCTCTACGTGAGGCGCTACGTCATCAAGGGCAAGAGAATGTACATAGCGATTTACATGAAGCATGCAGGTACATGAAGCTCACGAACGGTTGGTTTTGGGGATGTCACTCTGTAACGGTCTGGATCAGAAATCACTCCGGTTAACCATAATCATCACTCCACCATGCAGCTCTATTATTGCTCTATCTGGCAACCCTGGGGAGGCCAAACTGTGGCAGTCTGCTGTTATTTATTATAAGTAATAAAATAAAACAATAAAAAAATATTATATTGTACTTTTTAACCCTTATATACTCAAAGTGTTTGCTGAAGCATGCTTGCTGAAATAGAATACAACTCTAGCATGAAATACACACACACACACACACACACACACACACACACACACACACACACACACACACACACACACACACACACACACTCACTCACACACAAACATTATTGTTGGTGTTAATTGTTGTTGTTGTTGTTGTTGTTGTTACGACAGAGTGTATTAGGATACAATCAGTATTGCTCTAATCCCTTTTTAAATGTTAGGATTAAAAAGCTACTTCTTCCATGGAGATCATGAGAGAGAGAGAGAGAGAGAGAGAGAGAGAGAGAGAGAGAGAGAGAGAGAGAGAGAGAGAGACAGAGACAGAGACAGAGACAGAGAGAGACAGAGACAGAGAGTCTCTGTATAGGATTAAATGGATAATAGGGGATGGGTTATTACTCTTTGCTCTTGAGGTTCCCCATGCTTAAAATCATTCCATCTGTTCACTGGTAAATAAAAAGGACATGACTGCATGGTACACACACACCCATACATACACACACACACACACACACACACACACACACACACACACACACACACACACACACAAACATAGCCTTCACACAGCACAACTCACATGTATCGGCTCATAATATGTAAATAATTTAGAGAGAAGGAGGAAGCAAGACTCTAATGCTAATACTAATCAGCTAAACAACTAGAAATGGTTTTATAATCCACCCCAAACATCACCTTATAATATGAGCACCTTGGAAAAGCATTATATCTGCATTATTTTTAATGTAATAACTGACTAATAAGACTTTTATGTATTATTTTAGGTTTCTAAATGTTACGTAGCATAATAGATGAATAAACGTTGATATCTTTGAAACTAGCCATCCTATTTTTGTCAAAATAGTACCAACTTTTACAAAAATGATAACTGCATAAAAAATATTTTTTATGTATCATTATTAAAAATAAAATAAAAGTTACATTTACTACATACAAACTACATACAATTCTGATAGTAGTACTGCGGTATACATACGTCACTACACGTGTTGTGAAATAACAAATGAACATCCCGGTAGTGAAATATTGTTTCCCGTTTGCTCTGTCAGGGGAAATGTGTCCACACTGCTGTGTACCTCACTGCCTTTGCTGTAACCCCTGTTAGAGTCACTGCTAAAGAAACACACCACACATCAAAATAGCTCATATCCTTTTATTTCAATGTGCACTGATACATTTTAATACGTTCTGTCAAGCCTGTCAGATATCATTCTACAAAACATAAAGACATGTGTTCCTTCACTGACTCAAAAGAACATTTTAGACTGTAATTAACTGCATGGAGTGTGACACGGCTAAATTAAAATAAACACACATCTTTTTGCTATCAGTGTTACACCTTCCCCCACCCCTTTACATGCTTGAAATGGCCACAGCTGCTGTGAGTGGAAAATTCACTCTTACAAAATGTGTTCTGCCAGCGCAAAAACCAAAAAGGGGAAGGGGAGGATGTTTCGTTTTTTCGTCACATTTGCAAGAGACAGGCTTTTAAAAAAAAAAAGAAAACGGAAAAAATACCCTGTCTGACTGACAGTAATTTGCTTCTTTGAAAGACATCAGGCTTAAACTGATCAAGGAAGTGAAACTGGAAGCTGATACAATGGTTCATGTATGAAGAGAAGTGGGGAGAAGAAATGGTGGACAGACAGATGTGATGATTTGTGACAAAGATAAGAAATAATGTCTGCTCACAAGTTAATTTTGTTCACACTCTTAGGGCAGGAAGTGGAGACCTCTTTCATTTCCTAGGGAAATCTGGAGAAATCTCAAGATTAGTCTTTCTTATGTGGCGTGCATAAAGTGTAGCTGATCTGGGTAGCAGGCCGTGTTATCTCCAAAAAACAAGAGTAATATTGAGAAACAAGTGCTAAGACATGTTTTATTTGTCTTTCCTGTGTGATTTTCTGACCTGCCTGCTGCTATAGTGCAATGACGAAGAGTAGGCTTCTTTTTCTGTACAGGAATTCAGAACACCAGAAAAACATCAGATCTTTGATGCATGGGTACAGAATGGCATGCACTTTTTGTATGCCGTAAGAAAACTGCGGTACACTGCAAGAAAACAAAGCAAATCCTTTAATCAGCAAGACGTTATTAAACCTAATATGAAGCAAACTCATTGATTGATTTAATTTTTTATCATTTTATCCCAATTTGGTCATTTTACAATCTCTACCCACTAGCTGGATTTTCTTTATCATATGGAATCTACCAGGGAAACGGCACGTTAGCATGTACTTCCATCAAGACACTTGAAACCTCTGCACCATTCTACTCCTTACACTATATCAGAGGGCGGCTGAACACACTCAGAAGCACATGCTGACCGCATTACAGACACCCTCATTTGGTTGTAGCATTGTCAAGATTCAAACTTGTAATCTCCAGATGACAAGGAAGTGTTTTTCTTTTAAACAATTTAATTTTAAAGCAAAGTGGGTTCCTACACATGAGAAATCATGAGATTTAAATGAATAAAAAACTCTAACTGACATTGTACATGACTTTGATTTCAGCCTTGCTCCGAGTCTCCAAGGTTGGTCCCTTGTGGCAGCAGTGTTGTTGTCCTCATTTTCTTTTCTTTTGGTAGGCGCCGTGGATAGACTATGCCAGTAAAACAAGAGAACAAAATAAAATAAAAATAATATAATGGACAGCTCTTTCATGGAAGTTTATAGCTGAGTATAGCTGAGTGCTGAACACCTTTGGGTTTTGCTGATCTTACTGTTGGTCTACAATTAGAGTCAATATTAATTTCAGTAATTCTTTGTATTCTAACAATAGCACTTCTGGTATTATGCACCATAGGTATTATTTCTATATGTATGCCTGGGCTGGGTGTGTATGTGTGTGTTTTGTGTGCATGCATGTGTGATGACACTATACTAATTCCCTGCATCACAAAATGGTGTTAAAATAATAATAATAATAATAATAATAATAATAATAATAATAATAATAATAATAATAATAATAATAATAATAATAATAATAATAAATACTGTTTGCAATGTTTTAAACTACTGATTATTATTGTTGTTTTGTCACATTTAACAGGCCTTAAAAAAGGTACCCTGTGTGACTGACAGTAAGTTGCTTCTTGAAAATGATTATTAACTATTGAGTGGGTTTTTAAATATATTCAATGAGCACTTTATTAGGAACAAGAATAACTGCACACCTACACATTTTTGCAATTATCTAATCAGTCAATCATATGGAATCAAAGCATAGCATAAAATCTTGCAGTTACGATGAATGATCAACTGTCAGAATGGGGGAAAATGTGATGCAGAAGCCTTTATCCAAAGCAACTTACATATTATGTAATTTTATACAACCGAACAATTGAGAGTTAATTGCCTTGCTCAGGGACTCAGCAGAGGCAATTTGGTGGACCTGGAATTCAAACACACAACCTTCTGATTGGTAGTCCAAAACATTAACCGCTAAGCTATCACATCCTCAGAGCCACAATTTACTTATCTTCTAATGGCTTCTTCCAGCATGACAATGCATCATGTCACAAAGCAGAAGTCATCTCAAACTTATTTAAATTACATCACAATAAGTACAATGTTCTTCACTGGGCTTCCCAGTCACCAGATCTGAATCCAACAGAACACCTTAAAACCTGTGAACCTAAAAAATCTGCAGGAAGTGCATGATACAATCTTGTCTTAAAGGAATCTTAATAATTAGCTTCTTCTCATGAACCCTACGGTATGAACCCCCTCTAACCAAAGACACAAAAATTATACAAACACTTTATTAGGTACACCATACTAATACTGGGTAGTAAAAATAGCCTCACTTCTTTGTGGCATAGATTCCATATGATGTTGGAATCTCCTTTAAATTAGAGATCACACTGGGACCTATTAGTTTTTAAACCCTTTAGGACAAAATAAAGAAAGAAAGAAATGCAAATTATAACAAAAACAATCATTAGAGTAAGTAAAAAAAGTAAAAAAAAAAAAAAAAGTTAGGATAAGGAGAATGTCATATAGGAGAAAGAGCACGGTAAAACTCCTGAATAACTCCCCCAAATAATCTCCACTAATGACAACATTGCCTTCATACCTTCAGGACTCTGGCCTGGTCTCTTCCTCACTGTTCCCTGTTTACTGTCTTCTTTTTCATCCGGGTCCTTCCTGCTGTCTTCCTCCATGTCTTGCACTTTCTGCAACAGTACATCATTTATAACATTTATTTAATATAAAAATTATTGACAGTGTCTCAGTAGTATTACACCGATAATAGAAGTTACCCAATAGAAGTCAAAAAGTTACCTGTCCTGTTGATTTTAATGACTCTAGGACCACGACTGGGAGGACAAACAGTAACACATTAATTACTCAGGAATTCTTTTCCCTTAATTTACATGATATGAAATGAGTAATTATTCAGATGTTCTACCTGGGCGAAGTGAAATGGTCAAAGTGGGAACTTTCAGTTTTTCTGAGTCTACATTCTCATTCTTCTCACTTCCCTCATCTCCTACTTCCTTTTGTCGTCCTTCTGTCTCTTCTCTCTTCAGAATTACAAGAGAAAGATAGAATGCAAATAAAAAAAACATTCTTAGAATGCAATTTTCATACTCAAACATGCCCTATCTCTCTTGCTAACTTAGTCAGTCTCATTATTTCTCTCTCTCTCTCTCTCTCTCTCTCTCTCTCTCTCTCTCTCTCTCTCTCTCTCTCTCTCTCTCTCTCTCTCTCTCTCTCTCTCTCTCTCTCTGTGTTTGTGTGTGTGTGTGTGTGTGTGTGTGTGTGTGTGTGTGTGTGTGTGTGTGTGTGAGGGGGGATAGGGGGTAAGAAGAAAAATAGGCAAAGATATGACCTACACAAACCTACATCTCAGTGTACACCTAAACATAGAAAAATGTAGCATAGACCAGGACCAGACTATAGACCAGACAACAGTCTAAACTTTTGGAAGACAGATGAGTTCACAAAGGATCAATTAACCAAATGGCCATGTTGTCCACTGCTAAATGGTAAGCATATAATGAAGGTTTCTTCCTCATATCATCTTAGGAAGTTTTTCCTTTCCACAGTCACCTCAGGCTATGCTCATTAGAGAGTATTAATAGAAATAAGTCTAATATTAAACCTTGACATTTTTGTTCTCTATCTTTTATATTCTGTAAAGCTGCTTTGAGACAATGTCCATTGTTGAAAGTGCTATAAAAATAAAATTGCTTTGAATGTCCACTGCTAGCCATAAATTTCCCAACAACATTAGTGATGATCAGAGCATGCTTCACATAGAGTACACTCAACAACCCCACACAATGCCACATATACACATATATACACAATAACTACTTCTTCTACTTCTCTAAATGAAGGTGACATTAGTTTATGGTATGAAAATTCTGTTTCCTTTTTAGTATAATAATGCCATTATATTCAGATCTCTATTTTCAGGCTATCCATAAAACAAAGAGGTGAAGAAGTAACGAGAGGAAGCATTGGTAGGTTGGTTGTTTTTTTTTTCTTTTTTCAAAAAGTATTATAGAAAACCTTGACACAGACAGGGATGATATAGAAGTGAGTTTCATCATATAAGCTTTCCCTCAAATATTCTTGCCAGGTTGATTGAGAATGACAGTGAATATTGATGCTAATCTGAGATCTACACAACCATAGTTGCACGTGTAACTAGTCCTCTACCACCACTCCTAACAACCAGCTGATGAGGATGACCTGGCTGATCTGTTGGCTGTTCCCTGTTTGATTTTTGCACAGGGTTTACATGGAAAATCCATACTGATGCAACTTTCCAATGTTATCTATGCTTGATTAGCTTTAGCCTAAGTTGGTTCCCTGCCCTGGAATTGTACTTGAGCTGCATTGGTGAGAGTGTGAGATCCTGCCACTGTTTAACTTATTATATGGATAAATTATGTGGACACCCCACCAATTGACTGAGTTTAGGTGTTTCAGATACACCCAATGCTAACTGGTTATAAAGTCAAGCACATAGCCATGCAATCTCTATAGACAAACACTGGCAGTTAGAGGGCTTGTATTTTAAAGTTCAGTGACCTCAAATGTTGACTGTACATATTATTATGGAAAACATGCATCTACATAGCCATAAACCTATCCAAATACACAGAACAGGGACACTGAGGGCTAAAACATATAGTATGGAAAAGAAACCTCATATCTAAACTAGCAGTAGAACCTTGAATTAGAAGCAGCTGCAAACAAGCCTGCAATCATTATGCAGAAGAAAAATTAACTAGAGAGGTGTAAAACTTGCTAAACACAGAAGCAGTGGAAATGTGTTCTCTGAAGAGATAAACCACGTTTCAGTACATAACAGTCATGGGACTATCTACTGGAATGCACAGAGCCAACAGTAAAGTTTGGTGGATGAGAAATCTGGGGCTGTTTTTCAAGGTTTGGGCTCAGCCTCTTAGTTCCATTAACAGGTAATGTTTAATTGTACGGAATATTAGAACATTTTAGACAATGCTTACAACGTATGCCTGTGCCCCTATGCACAATACAACAACTATAAAGACATGGTTTGAGTTTGATGTGAAGAAACTCCAGTGGCCTGCACATGACCTAGAGCTCAACACCATTTTAACACCAATGTGTTGTCCAACATCACTGCCTGCCCTCACAAATGCACCGAATAGGTACAAATTCCCACAGTCACACTTGTAGAAAGCTAAACTAGTAGATTGTAAGCTGTTATACAGTATCTTCAAAGGGAGGGGTGACTCCATGTTAATATCAATGCATTTGGCATGGGATAGGCATGATGGTTATTTATTCACATGCTTCACAATGCCATGAAGACACATCAGGAATAACTGAAAGTTGTTTAAAGATGACAGCAGAGTTTGTGTACTATTCTAATTTGGACTAATTTGGGCATACTTTTATTGATCATTGGACTGCTTTTGTTATGTAATGTGTTTAAATGGGGCAGTCCCTCAGAACTAATCCTGCCTCCAGTGTATTCAAAGGTTTATGTATGCAGATTTATCAACAAAACATGCAGGTCTCCCATTCATTTTGTAAACCAATGACCATAGAATCATATCCAGTAGGATTACACCAGGCCAAATGATATATTTTGCTCTTTCATATGTAAAAGTAGTTCTGATGTTCATTTTCAAGTTTATTTTCAAAAGCTTCTGTAATACTGAGAAAGCAATTATAAACACATAATTGGACCAATGTATCACATAGTTTGTCAGAGTATATATGAGGTTTTGGATGCAACCTTGAATTCTATATAGAGATGTGTATAAGAATGCAAATTGCAGTATATGGGATAATATCAAAAATTTTACATTCAGCAGTTTTAATATAGTGAAACAGATACAAGATTTGTGTTAAGTACCTGAGGTTTTGTATCCCCTGTTTGTGGATCACTCTGAGGACTAGAGCCATACTGAGCTGAAGATGGTGAGGAGAATGGAGCCGGAGGAGACGAAGATGAAGATGATGCCAAGTCCATCTCTGTTTGTTTGATTTTGGGGCCAGAGACACTGGACAGGTCCAAAGGTGCCTCTTCATCTCCTTCTCGTAGATTTTCACCAAAGATCCTCTCATGCTCTGAGCTCGTCCCGGAGCTCGTTGGTGTTTTCTTGTCTTTGGCATTTGTCAGTTCTAACAGGTTTCTTGGGCATGGGTAGATGGGTCGTGGGTGAACAGGGCTTCGAGATTGTAGGTGGGACTCAAGGCCTGGTGGAGCCAGGCTTGAAAAGCGAAGAATGGGAGAGCTAGAGTCATGTTTCAGGTTTGGACTAACCGCCATGCCACCACTGGTGCCAGTGTTTGCTACTGACACCCAGTCTGATCGTTCAGGCAGTGGCCAGGGAAGGTTGGATGGGGTAGTTTTAATTGGATGGGGCCGCAAAGGGATAGACACAACAGAAGGACGGTCTTCAGAGTGCCTCGTGGAGAACAGGTGGTTGTTCTTCAGAAGGCGGAGGTGAGGAGTGAAGGAAGGTGAGGTGGGTGATGGACGAACCTCCGTAGAGTCCATGCTAACTGCTCTGTAGAAAAAAGAATTCAAGAGTTAAGAAGCAGGAATGAATAGTTCTAGTATATTATAGTGCTAGTTTGGCATATTCTATATTTTTATTCAGAATTGAAAATGAAAGATGCCTCAGCTTTTGGCTAAATTAACTACTGTAGCTGAGCTTGCTAACCTAGAGGTTACATTATCACATGTAATAGGTTTAAAATCTTTAAAAACCTCACCTTCTCTCTTTCCATGCTGCTTGGTTTGCTGGAAACGTTGGCTGCCTACTTGAGTCCTGAAAAATATTGACACCCAACCACATAAAAAAAAAACAAAAAAAAACCCTAATGCAGATTAGTCATAAAACCTTTAACTTAATGTTAAATGTTATGATTACTTACAAATAGATGTGTTAAACTCCACCCTTGTAACCGTCTGTGCTCTGACTCTTTATCTGTAATAAGTATGGTAATGTAATGTTAATAGGAAAAATTAATTCAATTTTCAATTCAATTCAATTTATTTGTATAGCACTTTTTACAGTTGACATTGTCTCAAAGCCACTTTACAGAACATAAACATAGAACAAAAGGTTATTATAAAGAATAATAAAAAGATTACTATAATACAAAATTCAAGATTAATATTAGATATATTTAAATGTGTTTGCATTTATCATTAAATAAATAAGGAAATGACTGCACTGCGAGTATGTACAGTATATCACTGAGGGATTACCTGACATCTCCTGTCTTTCATCTGGAGTATCTTTACTTTGCCTGGACTCACTTTCATGCTTCACAATGGCTGTCGGTTTAGTGGCGCCCCCTGGTGCTGGTTGATCATTCTTCAGAATGGAGGTAGCCATAGACAGGGAAGTGGCTGTAGGGTCAGGAGAATGCTTAACTTCAGGAGTCCCTGCTCTGTCTTGGTGACCATTCTGTTGCCTGAAAGGTCAAGGTCAGAACATGCAGTTAAATGCATAACTGGCACTAAGTACTTAAAATGTAATGTAATGTCTCACCCAAACTTAATATTACTCATATTACATCATATTTATAATTACCAACCCCTTTACCAAGTGTATTCATAGTGAAACATGCTGACACATACTGCATGAGCAAGACACTTACTCTACTCGATTTCGTAAACTCTTCACCTCCTCTTTCAATTTTTCATTCTCTTTCACCAACGCATTGATCTCACCCACTATAGAAGCAGAATAATAAACAGCAAAAAAAAACAGTAGAACATAACAAGGAAAAGATTTAGAGAAGCCAGTGATCCTTGAAATATCTGGTATTTACATTCCATCCATTCAGAGATTAAATAATGTTTTCATCATGTTTTCCTGGTATTCTGTTTTTAGCTGAATGTTGTCTGTTAAATTATACTGTGGTTGCTGAAACTATAATTCCAAAACTACAGTACTTATATGTAGAAATTTGTATCTAAGACAAATTCAATTCAATGAATATTTTCAAAAAGCAACTTTAAAGAACTTTCATTTTAACTAACTTTAAATTTGTTAATGTATCATTGGGTAATAGTCTTGATAATTGTTTCCCAAAACAATTATTTGTCATTTAGAACTTATAAGATATAAGATAAGATGTTAGGCCTATTTGGTAACTATTTGTGAAGAAATTCAGTGAAGCTGGTTGAGAAGTCAATAGTCTATTAGAAATAATGTTAAAAATTTAACAAATAAATTTTTTTGCTCATTTACAAATTTTCTGGATGATTCCATATGTCATAGTGTCCATTTAGAAATTAGTTAAAATGTAGAAGACACTACAATTTGTAGATGTGTCCAAACGTTATTGGAAATGTTTTACAATAGTGGACATGAGTAACCAATCACCAAATAAACCCAAAATTGCAGTCAAGTCCTTCAGTCACCTGCAGTGAGTTGTTACATATGGAAATATTTCATGATGATGGATTATTATGATGCTGTGATGTACCATGTATTTTTTTCTCTTAATTAGGCATGTTGATTATTTCAAGACAAACTCGTTTCTTTCTGTGCTTTTCTTGTTTAGCTACTGTACACCAGCTCAACTCATTGAGCAGTTTCATTTCTATTTCAATATCAGAAAGAAGACCAGTTTTTTTGGACACACACCATAACGGACACTTAATGAAACCTTTAAATAACCTATTTTAACACACTTTTTTCTAATAGTGTTCTATGCAAAATGGTTCGGGTTGATGCATATGTTGTATTCCTTGCTTAGATTTTCCTTCTTTGAATTAACTCCTGCTCCTCATTAAGTGCAGCTCTAAGAACATTTACAACACTACAACTCATTTTAGAGTAATATTGCATATAGTGATCCCTGGAGCTATTAGTAAATGCTTTTAGTAATTGTTTTAATTTATAACTTTTTTATGAACTTTTTTTGACAGTTTGTGTACCTGATTGCTTCTAGGAACCCTGTGTCTGCATATGCATAACCTACTTAAGATGGATATGTGCTGCAAACTCTGAAGTTGGGAGGTTTCATACTCCTGCTGTCTTTTCTTAGCCATCTCCTGAGTGACTGTACACCTGTCACACAACCCAGCTCGTAACCTGTGGTCACACACACACACACACACACACACACACACACACACACACACACACACACACACACACACACACACACACACACACACACACACACATATTTGTCTTACTATTCTTGAAATAACTGTAATTGCAGTTTATTAATACTTTGCCTAGACCTACGTATGTAGCCCCTGTTTACTGAGAAGGGAATGAGACGCTGCATCAGGGCTGATGCTATGGGAACGCTTCTTCGAGGAAGTTGTGTCTGAAGTTCTTTGTGCAAACACGCCAATTTAATAGCGTTTAATAGGACATGTAAGGTACTTATTAGGTGTCAGCAAGTCCATATAAGGGCATCTACATCACATTTAGTATTTGACTGAAGAAAGTGCAAGTGGACGCACGAGGTGTGGACGCACATGGCCACCAACGCAGTGTCTCGTTCCATTCTCAGGGTTATGTAACTCAAAGCTGTGGGAATGTCAAAACACACTACCACCATGCCCCGGTCGATAACTGTGCCAGAGGCCATGAGAGAGCACAAGTGAACAGGGAGCAAAACCTCAATAGCCCTGCAGGACCTGGGACAATGGAGTGGGGTCCCGGTTCAGGTTACTGAACCTGAAAAAAGGTGTCGGAAGAAGAGCGACCCACCTCAGCACAAATATCTTTATGGTGAACACCCCTGGCTGGATGAGGGGATACCCCTAATGTAGGGAGCACTGAAGCCAAGAGTTGAGACAACACTGCGCACCTCATAGGCCTGAGTAATGGGCAACTACCCATGTGCTGTTTGGAGACTGGATTACCCCAAACAGACTGGCACCCAAAACAGACAAACAAGGAAGAGGAGTTACGACTATGAGCTTGAGCAGTGGACATAAAGTAGCTTCCAGCAGTCCCTCCAGGAGCACAGAGAGGCCCAGGAAGGAAGGCATAGTCTACAGGATGGTCTCAGCCACCTGACACTGCTCAGAACACAGACCAGAGGGTGCCTACCCAAAAAAAGGCCCCCGAGGACAGGTTTGTGGTTCGCAGCGATGGGGACAGGCGAGACTGTAGAAACCCCAGCACTGTACCTACAGTGAACTGGATCCCGACAATGTTCATCACACCAGAGGCAGAAAAGACTACACTTCAAAGCATACAGCTTCCTAGTGGAGGGAGCTCTAGCATTCAATAGACTCTCCGTCACCTGACATAAGAGATCACATCTCAGGGTAGGGGTGTAGGATTGCGTCCTGTGCCTGAGAGGAGATCCTTCTTGCCAGAGACCTCACGTGGAGTTAGACTAGGAGTTAGACTAAGTCCATGAACCAAACTCAAAAGGGCCAACAAGGAGCAACTAGGAGAAGGTTGACTCAGTTGTGGTGCACTACTGAAAGAAAGGCATACAAACGGAGCCTCTGCCATATCTGTACCAGGGCATCTAGGCCCGGTTGTCAGAGAGTGGTGTTAACCTCACGCCTATCTCCCTGGTGCCCTGAAACAGCACACTGGCAAGTGCTAACTGAGTGAACTGGTCAGTGAAAAGAAGAGGAGCGGGCTCAGACCCCACTGCTCCCCGAAGTGCCAGAGGCAGTGGGGAAGCAAGTAGGAGAAGTCTTCCTGAAAAGGATGCTCCTAAGAGCCACAGCCCTCGGGCATCAGGATTCCTTATTAGCCCACCTGGCCGAGATGATGGTCCTAAGGTTTTCTCTTGCCTGACAGGTCTGAGCCTGGACACACTGACCGGCCTCCTTAGTTTTAGACAGGGGCTAAGGCCACCACACTCACCCTTTTCACCACTCTTAGTGAGCTAAGAGGGGGTTGTTGCTGGCTAGAAGATGGCCCATACTGCTCGGCACAGCAAGGGATAAACTCCCTGAATGCCTCCTGGTGCCTGTTGACAACAGTACTCACTGTGCCACCAAACAGGTGAAATCGGGCTGTCCAGAAGAAAGGATTTATCTTTATTTTTTATTTCTGCTAAACCACAAGTGCCTCTCTGTGGCAGTGAAGCCACTGAATGGCCTATGGAGTGGGCCATCTACTTTGTGCCTGGTAGACCTGATAAAACCGCCATGGTGTGCAGAGCCACACCTGCTTGGCCTGCTGCCACATAGCCTATTCCCACAAGGGCTGAAGTAGCTCTACATGGCTTGGAGGGATGTGCCGGCTTGCTCCATGTGGGCAATGTAGGAGAGAGACAGTTCACAAGTGTCTTTTCAGTCCTAGACATCGCCCCATATCCATGATTTCAAGCCTCATAATGGCTGAAAAGTTAGACATAGCTAGGGAAAAAAGACGCCCTGAAAAGGGATTTCCCCAAGACCTCAATACCTGTGCATTTAGGTCTGGGAAATATGGCAGTTGCCTGGGAAGGACCCGTCTCTTGCTTTGCTACCTGCGAACCCCACGATCGAAGCTGGTGGGATTAGAGTTTGTGCAGAGGAAAGCCCCTCACAATGCATGCAGCTAGCTCCCTAGAGAGCCGAACGGGCATGCTCCTCTCCCATACAAACAATGCAAATAGTGGGGAACGGATGCACGCACCTCTTAAAATGCTTAGTCAGCAACATCATACTTTTCCCTGTCTAGTACTTGAAATATATATTTATTTATTATTGTCATTTTTTAGTATTTTTTTCCCCTGCTCTACACAAACAATCATCACAAACATACACAGAACGCTTCCTGAGGACAAAGAAGCACGAGTAATGTGACGTAGATGGCCTTATATGGACTTCCTTGTCCTTTCTGAGCCATTAAATTGGTGTTAAATTAGTTTCAGTTTTGTCAAATTAGTTTTGACTTCCTCAAAGCAGCGTTCCCATAGTGTTAGCCTTGATGCAGTGTTGAGTTCCATCGAAAGGGAACCGTCGGCTCTTTAGTTTTGTCAATAAAAGCTATATTAAAAAACTCATCAAGACATTCCCCATCAAGACATAAAATAATCCATTACAAATCCTCACACTGACACAGAGAGAGAGAGAGAGAGAGAGAGAGAGAGAGAGAGAGAGAGAGAGAGAGAGAGAGAGAGAGAGAGAGAGAGAGAGAGATAGATCTACAGTGAGAAAGATTTACATGTAATGTAGTGCATGTTTTGTTTATTAGTGGTGACATTAACAAGCCTTTTATTTATGCATGCTCTGTTGTTTTTTCTTGTTCTTTTTTAATTTACTTTGCTCTGTTTCCTGACTTCTGTGTTTTGCACAATCAAATATATCTATCCCTTGCCCATCACCAAGCAGGACCTAGGCAGTGCTTACAACCTGGAGTGCATCCACAAAGTGGAAGATGAACTTCAGCACATTCTGTATATGCTCTAGTGCCCCCTCCATGTTCCAGTGCCTTATAAACCATGTAGTGAGAGACATAATAAGAACATTTGTGGGGGCTTACATTGATGATAAACTGGTGAAATCTCCATCCTACAAGGCCTGCATTCAGCACATCTGCTGAAACTTTCAGAGACTGCTTGAGCTTAAGCTTTATGAACAGGAGGAGAGTTCTTCCAGTGCATCATTATAAATAAAGCTAAAGTGAATGCAGTGGTGGATTAGCCACCTCCATGAACCACCAAAGACTTGGATTTCTGGGGTTTTAAAAATCCTATCAGCATGTCATCCAGGGTTTCAGTCTATCACTCTCTCCCTCGTATCAAACGCCTTGTCTGGAACACCTATGACCAAGCCATGGCCCAGTTTAAGAATGCATCATGGCAGTGGATAGGAGGAACTGGTTTAGGAGCCATCCTCTTCCAGCATTTTGGAGAAAAGCCCAAGCTACAGCAGGCTGCCTTTTTCTTCAAAAAACAGGCAGATTGCAACTATTATATTGACAATCAAGAGCTGTTGGTGGTCAAAATGCTCGCCTTCCTCGTTTCCTTCCAACAGGCATTTTGTTTCTAGCTACCTGAATATCAAGCTAATATCCTGGGCCCACACATCAGTCACCACTGGCCACCAGGTGTGCTACTGCAGGGTAAATACTGGCAACATCATGTGGTCAGCTTATGCAAAGCTTGTGCTACAGCCAAGGTTCCCTAAGCGCTGTCTGCTGCTAAGCTAGTCCTGCTGGACACACCCCGACCTCCCCAGTCCCACAGTGATGTTGATTTTCTTGCCAAACTTCCCCAATCCTCACCACCAAACTTCCCCAATCCTCATGACTAGTCTCTAATACTCACCCGAGACTTCTCTTAGTGCTTCCTACAGCTTAAATTTTATGTGTTAACATAGTGAGTATTCAGTTTTCCCTAGTTTGCATCAAGGTATGATCAGCTTTAGAGAGAAGTTGAGGGTGAATAAAAGTCTGACATTACCAATGACCATGTCAAGTGAGTCAACCAAGAAATCAGCTGCTTCTCTTGCACCTTTTAAAAGTACCAAGCTCACAGTGCTCACAGTTCCTGCACTGTAGAGAATATGCCATATCACATCACCATGCAGCTCATTTCATTCTAGTGTCTACTTGGATACCATGCCCACACCTTTTGCCTAATATTTTTTGGAAATGTTTCTCTTAATAAACACAGCCTGTCTCACAGCCTGTCTTTATCTGACAATTAGCATCTGTAAGTATTATAATACTGTTGTTACACACCCTCCTCTTAGCATCTGAATACATGCCCACAGTCCCAAACATACAGATACATAGTAACACACACACACACACACACACACACACACACACACACACACACACACACACACACACACACACACACACACACACACACACACACACACACACACACACACACACACACACACACACACACATTCACCACACCTCACATACAGGTACAAACACACACATATATGTACATACATGTTTTCTAGCTGTTTTATGTTTTCTGTCAGCATCTTGTGTTGTTCTCTCAGTTGCTGGTTCCTGTTATACAGCTCCTCAAGTCTCTTTGCATCACTACAACACAAACAAAGACTCAAACATACAAAAAGCCTGTTCGCAATGAATCTGGCTTAAAAAAGCTGTACATTCTATACTTAAAAATATCTACAAGTATGTATGGGCAAAAGTTTATTTGAAAAACTGTGCAGATGTTTTTTATATTAGAACTAGTGCAGACTGTTTTCCATCACCTAAATCACTGGTCCTGGACCACTTCCTGTACTGCACATTTGAATGCTTTCCCTGCTTTAACACAATAGGGATAAAGGGATGCAGAAACTGTGACCTACACTGTCTCATTATTTATTTAATTTTGGGCTAAACTAAGTTCCTGATCCTAACACTGATACCGGCCTGAAATCTTTGGTGGACAATAAACCAGATTAAACGTAATTTAGATTTGGTCCACAGACCTTACACATGAACATAGGACAAAAAAACTATTTAAAACATGTTGCCATCAATACTGGTTGCTGTTCAGTTGGCTGCTCTGTATTGACCATAAATATCGTAGGGGAAATGGGAAAAGTTAGAAAACTTATGTCTCTCAGCTGAATTTTTCTAGCAAGAATATAGTTAAAGGGAATATTTATTATAAACATTCTAAGGAAGAAACTATAAATCAATGTAATTAAGAAGACAACATAAAAAAATCTTACCAGTTTTTCTTATTGGTCAGCTCAAGCACCTTCTGCTGCAAACCTATTGAAATAGAAATAGGGAGAAATAGGGAGAAAAAAAATCAATATATGAAATGATTATTAAAATGTAATATATATTTATAAGGTGTGTGTGTGTGTGTTTGTGTCTGTGTGTGTGTTTATGGCGTAACTAATAGATGGTGTGCATATAGTATTATGCATACCAGTTGTCTCTCAGTTTATGAAAATAATTAAAATTTAGTCAGCTTTTTAATCAATAGTCAATTAATGCTTGTTGCATAGATTAAATTTAATTGTTGCATTTTAAATGGCTCCAAATCATTGCCTTGTTATGCCCATATTGTCAAACAATCCAGTCATGAGAAGCGTAAGCTTACCTTCTAGTTCCTGCTCATGGACCTCTTTCAGTTTATGTATCAGTTCAGTAAAATTCTCCACAGCCATTCTGCTACAGATCATGCGTGCACACACACACACACACACACACACACACACACACACACACACACACACACACACACACACACACACACACACACACACACACACACACACACACACACACACACACACAAAGAAGCAGAGTGAGAAAGAGAGAGAGAAGACTATATTTAGCCCTGAAACTTTCTGCAATTCTCTTAATAATCCATAAGTTATATTATTATGAATAAAAAATCATAGTTTATTCATTTATTTAATCAAAGACCACAATACACCTGCTAGCATGTGCTTAGAATAAAGTTGTTGTTTTTTTAAATTATGCCTAAGTGGACTCCTAAATACACAATTCATAAAAAAGTCAGATTTCATAAAAATATTTAAAAAATGCACAATAACCTTTAAGGTTGTTCGTCTTAGGGCTTAACCTGCTAAAAAAGCACAGCAAACTTCATAGAGAAGATATTAAGAATAATTACAGTCTACCCTGGTCAGACTGGTTTCACTACACTGCTTCAGGCATAACTATATTTGTGTATGTGTGTGAATTGTGTATGTACAGTGTATGAGAGACAGAACGATTAAGAGGAAGAGAAATGTGTGGGAAAGTGAGAGAGTGATATCTATTGACCCTCTGTCTCTAAAAGAAAAAAATATGCATATTTCGCATATAGACCCTAACAAATCTCTAAGAGCAACATAACCAGACTCAAAATATGTGCAAGGAGTCAAATACAATGACATTCAAGTACAGAATAAGGTTTTTGATCTTATCTCAGGCATCTTTCAGTCTTCCAGACTGGACTCTCACATATGGCCTGAAGGATAGCGTGATTGTGAAATGTAAACCTTAAAAGATCAGATCAGATTTCTAAACAAACATCCTTGGGTCACCCAATAGCAACTGCCTGATCAGACAGGTTCAGTTCTGCTGACTGTATGCCATGAAATCGAAATAAGCCCAGAGAAAAAAAAGAAGAGACGTTGACTCATTCACATAACTGACTCAAATTCTTTTAAACAGCCGCTACCAGAAGTGTGGTAAAAATTAATTTCTGATCATTTCTGTACATTCAGGTAGAACATGCAACACATCTTCAAAGTGAAAAGGGAGTAGTTTTAACTTCTGTAACACAATAATATAATAAAAGAGCATTTTTTTGCTGACTGAATTGTTTTAGAGTAAGGGGAGCATGCTTATGTGAAGTGTGAAAGCTTTTATTGACTGCAATAAAAAAAGGGATTTAACAATCTTATGAACACTAGAGCAACCATAGATGTGCAAGCGTTTTCCATAAACATTTGTATAAATGGAGCAAACGAGTTTCACAGAGTATGCTGAGGGCGCTCCACAGGGTGTGGCCCAGGCTGCCCCCCTCCACTTCCACTCGTCTCTTGGCAGCAATGTAAATGTGCTGCAAATACTCCACTTTTTTTTTTTTAATGAATTAACATCAAGTACATTCTGACCCTTTACCTAATTCATAGCAGTATCAGAATGACTATTATATGCTGTGTATTCATCCTAAATGTGTATAACAACAATACTCAAAATAATTATCATAAAACTTAGACACAGCAACATTTGTTTAAATTCTTCATTCTCTGTATTCATTTGCGCTTCTATCTATTTTAAACCTAAGCCATAAGAAGTAGAGTTTCTAACTGTTTGTAGCTCTGATTTTAATGAGTTTGGAAGAGCACTCTGTCCCCCACTCCCTCAGTCTGTGTGCATGTTGGGATATGTTAGTTCAGTGTCCCGCATTAGCAGGCATGAGCAAGAAAGAACCTGTCTTACGAAGCACAGAAATCACTGACGTACAGTCTCAAACATACACACCCACATGTAGAGAGATAAATGAACAAATATGCACACATGCAAATTAAAACACAAGAAAACACACACACACACACACACACACACACACACACACACACACACACACACACACACATGCACACACACACATACACTGGCATACACAACATGCCAATTGCATTCACAAAATCACACACACACACACACACACACACACACACACACACACACACACACACACACACACACACACACACACACACACACACACACTATGCTAAATCTTAATATAATGCAATATAACAATAACTGCATAGGAATATAACTTAATCTAAGTGCATTAAACTGATTGTGGACATGCCTTTATTTCCAAATTCTTGTTGAATAAATCACTACATCAATTCCCAGAGTAAGACAGATGTGCATGATGGGAGAACATACAAGCAGATGTACTTTGACTCTAGTTGACAAAAATAAATGTATTTAAAACACAGACAATCCTTCTAATTATATATTTAAATACATCTAATTGTATATTTATATGCTTTATTTTTAAGTTATCAGAATTATATTTTTTCTCTAAGCAGTGTTCTGCTATTTAACATGAATGAGTAATAATTTCTAAATGCCACACTTACTTTGTGGTGTTCTAGCACTAGATATAACTGCGTACAGTAATATAACAGTTATAAACAATATAGTTAACAGTTTTCTTTAAGCTTCGCTTTCAGTAACATCATTATTACTGTATTAGTTAGAAATAACATGAACTTCAGAAGTAATTAGCCTTAAGTAATGTTATTAAATTGACATTTATTTTAATTTAGTATGCCTGAATAAAGTATTCAGTACATGACAGAAAATAAGTCAAATTACTGCAGAATACTAAATGGTGACAGTTTACGTGGTAAATATGGGATGAATACGGACTTACGGTATGAATTCTAGCTAATTATTTTATGTCCTTCATTTGCATTCACCCTTATTATAATCACATATGCATGATGCCATTAATAATTAGACTACTTACACAAGGCCTCTCTTTCTTTCAGTCTTCCTTTCTTATTCACACACACACACACACACACACACACACACACACACACACACACACACACACACACACACACACACACACACACACACACACACACACACACACACACACACACACACACACACACACACTCATCTTCTTCTAGCCCACTTTCTAGATTTCTAGAGTAGTTTTCAAATTGGTCAGAACTGTACTCCTGTCCCGCCAATAAAACAACACTCCAAACTCACCCTTGGCCACCTGGTGGAATTCAGATCTCAAATCCAACAGCTGGCAATCACCCTGCCTGCCAATCACATACAGCCCTTGTTAAAGCACTTTCCCCACTGGTGTCACTTGATCAAATTCGGAATGATCGCCAAAGTTATATGAAACTGCCAAAATCCAAGAAAATTGGTGAAAGAATAAGAATAGAGCAGAGAAGTCTTTCTTTCCGTCATGCCGTTCTCTTCTCTTTCTGCTTCTCCCTCCATCCCCCCCCCACCGCCTCCACTGGCAGAGTAGAACAGGTTGGTGCAGTTCCCTGCCTGAACGCACAAACACCAGTTCTCCCTGGATAAACCGGTCTTGCTGAAATCCCGCTGAACCTGACTGACCAGATTTTCACAGCAGAGAGAGGAAAAAACCTAGAAAGGATATAGAGAACCTCAAACACACAAAGCAGCTTTATTCTGCAATGATTTTGTGATTAGGGAAAGGAAGAAGTAAACTTTAGAGGAACAGAGCACCTTTTCCTACATTGTGACTTACTGAACACCAGATTGCATGCATGAAAATGTTTTGGAATGTAAGGAATGTTTATGATATTAAGTTTCATAGAAGTTGCTAGATGTCTTTAAACAGATATTACTTGGAAACAAAATAAATGTGAGTATAAACTGTCTGTATGTTGAATATAATTGATACAACACTGTTCATTTATATGATTAAAACCTTCCAAAACATTGAACAAATAAAATGCTGTGTTTCAGGAAACTTTCACATGTTCCATAATGTAACATTTATAATATAATCTGTAGATATAGTCTGTAAATATGTCTGAACTAAGCTTTATTAACACAACCTATGATAGATGCTTCTCTAACTTGAAACAAGAGAATGGAACTAAATACACAGATACATAGAACCAGACAAAACACACAGGAGATCTGCACAACCACATGCTAAACCACAGATTTGACCCATACTTCATTAACGCCATCACAACAAAAAGTATTAGACACTCGTTTACAGATGGTCATGTGCTAGCTCTTGTTAAATCCACATGAAGACAGACATTTCATAATCCACATAATGCTAACAGGATGTGAGAGTGAATTTCTCACATTATCGTTCTCAGCTGGCTGCAGGTTTCCTGATACCTGCATTCCTGCTGGACTGGGTGCGACCAAATGGCACCTCCGCCTCTATAAAGCCACAAAGACGAGGCCGAACCAGAAAGGAGGGCAGATTAATTCACATAATTGTATGACCAGTGTGAGAAATATGGTATCAATTTCTTTAGAAAGTGAAATGTATCATTACTCTATTTTATTAGTACCCTCTGTTCAGTGTAAAAAGCTAAATAAATAATAATAATTTGTGTTTTTTGATCTCCAAGTAAAGTTGACATTAAAATGCAATGGAATTCTTTCTGGGGTATTATTTTTCTAAGAGAATTTAATGTGGTAACAATAAACCTATTTATGCTGTTACCTAGTGGTTGCACTTTTTTGTTGGTAGTTACTAACAATAGCCAGTAGATGGCACAATGGATAAAATCACTGCAGTGAATACAAGCTCACCAAAATTTCACAGCATTACTATTTCCAGCATAGTAATACACCATGTCACAAAGCAAAGTTGTCTCAAACTGGTTTCATGAACATGGCAATAAGTACAGTGTTGTTCAGTGGTCTTCCCAGTAACCAGATCCAATTGAACACCTTTAGGATGTAGTAAATCAGAGCATTTAGAGCATGACAGCACACCTGAAAATTCTACATATAGCATAATGTAGCATAATGTCATGTCAACATAACCTCATAATCTCAAAGGAATTTTACTTATGCAATCCATGCCATGAAGAATTTGATCTATTTTGAGAACAAATACTGTACCCAGAATTAGAATAATACTGTATAATAATACTTTCTGCTTTTCCTATTAGGTGTCGCCACAGCGAATCGTCTGTTTCCACCTAACGCTATCCTCGGCATCCTCTTCTCTCACACCAATTAACTTCTCTTTGCCCTTCCTCTTGACCTCTTACCTGGCAGCTCCATCTAGAACATCCTTCTACATCCTATATAACCACTCTCTCTCTTTGTACATGTCCAAACCCTCTCAATCTAGCCTTCTTACCTTGTCCCCAAAACAGCCAACCTGAGCTGCTCCTCTGATGTGTTCGTTTTTAATCCTGTCCATCCTCGACACTCCTAAAGAGAACCTCAACATCCTCATCTCAGCTACCTTCATCTCTGACTCGTATCTTTTCCTCATCTCTAACCCATACAGCATAGCTGGTCTCTCTACTGTCTTGTACACCTTTCCTTTGATTCTTGCCGTCACTCTACTGTCACACAACACTCCTGACACTTTTCTCCACCCACTCCAAAATGCCTGTACTCACCTCTTCACCTCTTTTCCACGTTCCCTCTCACACTGGATGGTTGACCCCAAATACTTACACTCCTGCACCTTCTTGACCTCATCCCCCTGTAACCTCACTGTTCTACTTCCCTCCCTCTCGTTGAAACACATCTATTCTGACTTACTACGATGGACTTTTATTCCTCTTCTTTTCAAAGCAGACCTCCACCTTTCCAGGTGTTCCTCCACCTGCTCCCTACTCTCACTACAGTCATCCACAAACATCATTGTGATCCATTATGTCATCCACAAACATCATTGTCCAGGGAAATGTCAGCACTCTTCCCACTACATGGTTCCTTGCCAGATGGTCTCCTCAGTTTGCCCTGTGCACTATGATTTCATCCTGCCTTGTTTCTGTTCTGCCCTGCCTGGTTTGATTCTGTTTGCTTCTCATTTCGGTGTTTTTGCCTGCCCTGTATTACATTTACATTTACATTTGCATTTACAGCATTTGGCAGACGCCCTTATCCAGAGCGACGTACATAAGTGCTTAAATCTCTAACATTGAATACATTAATGCTGGTTCACTAGGTTACATACTTAAGATACCATGAGTTTAAAACATTTGTTCAAAGTTACAATGAAAAAGTGTCAAAGTTTTTTTTTTTTTAAATGCAAAAGATAAGGAAAAAAGTGCTAGTTGAAATGTTTCCTCAATAAGTAGGTCTTCAACCGCCGCTTGAAAATAGCCAGTGACTCAGCTGTCCGGACCTCTAGAGGAAGTTCATTCCACCACCTTGGTGCCAGAACAGAGAAGAGTCTTATAGTATACTTGCCTCTTACCCTGAGAGATGGTGGAACCAGTCGAGCAGTGCTGGTAGATCGGAGGTTGCGGGGTGCAGTGCGAGGAATGATGAGGTAAGAGGGAGCTGGTCCATTTTTGGCTTTGTAGGCCAGTATTACCCTGCCTGCTTATCGCAAGTTCATCAGGGGCTACAGCACTTTCACTGGCCCCTACACTGGCTAACCTCCACACTCCAAGCCTTCAGCTGGAATCCTGAAGTGGAGCATACCTTCACCAGACTCAAGAGCCTCTTCACGACGGCTCCCATCCTGATTTTCCCTGACCCAGACCAGACCAAGTTCATTGTGGAGGTGGATGCATCTGATGTCGGCTTGGGAGTCATTCTGTCTCAGCGATCCGCCAAAGACAACCAGCTCCATCCTTGTGCTTTTTCCTCAAGGCATTTCAGTCCGGCAGGACAGAAATATTCTATCAGAACTAGACAGAACTCTTGGCTAAGTTGGCCCCTGGAGGAGTGACGACACTGGTTAGAGGGTGCTGGGCAACCCTTCCTAGTGTGGACAGACTACTGGACTCTTGAATATTTTTGCTCAGCAAAGCATCGTAATTCCAGGCAAGCCCATTGGGATCTCTTCTTTGGATGTTTTAATTTCACCCTGTAATATCGCCTGGGATCCAAGAATGCCAAGTCCGGATGCTCTATCTCAGCAATTCACCAATTCTTCCTCTGTCATGGTCTGAGCCCTTCACCTTGATATTGAGAGGAGGGTCCAGCAAGCCACCTTCTGTCTCCCGGTTCCGGAGGGCTGTCCAGAGGCAAGGTTGTTTGTTTCTGACCGTCTATGTTCCCAAGTCCTCCAATGGTACCACAGCTCTCACCTGTTCTGTCACCCTGGCTCTTGTCAGTCCTCCAGCAGCACTTCTGGTGGCCTAAGATAAAGAAAGATGTCCAGGAGTTTGTGGGGGCATGTCCTGTCTGCGCTCAGCATAAGACACCCCGGGCACCTCCAGTCGGCTTGCTCCGCCCTCTTCCTGTTTCCAGGTGGCCCTGGTCTCAGGTTTCCATAGACTTTGTTACTGGTTTACCCCATCGGCTGGGCTCACCTCCATCCTCTCCATGGTGGATCGATTCTCCAAGATGGCCCATTTTATTGCCTTGCCCAAACTTCTGTCAGCCAAGGAAACAGCCTTGCTCATGCTCCAGCATGTCTTTCTCCTGCATGGCCTACCATGTAACATTGTATCCAATGAAGGTCAGTTCACCTCTAACTTTTGGAGAGAGTTTTGCCAGCTCCTGGGGGTCACCATCAGCCTGTCTTCTGGGTTTCATCCTCAGTCTAATGGGCAAACCGAGCGGCTGAACCAGGTATAAGAAAAAGTTCATATCTTGTGTTCCGAAGAACCTTCAACCTTTTGTGTGTGGGATACGCCCACAATTCCCTGCCGTCGGCTGCCACAGGTCCCTCCCTTTTCCAGGCCACGTTGCCGATGGGCCTGGGTAAAAGCATGCGCGGACCTACTTGGTGCTTCTAGAAGCTACGCCCATTGAGCCAATCGCAAGTGCTGTCCGGCACCACTGTTTCGCATTGGTCAGAGGGTCTGGCTATCCATCAGAGACCTGCCGCTTAAGGTTGCTGCAGGAAACCTGTCCCATGCTTTGTTGGGCCTTTTCCCATCTCCAAGGTGCTCAATCCAGTGGTGGTCTGACTCAAGCTCCCATGAGTCACAGTCACCCTATGTAGTCACCCTAGCTAACATGTCACTAGACTCAATCCGGTTCAAGCCTGCTCAATGGTTTGACTCTGTTTTTTTTATGGTTTCTGTGTTTCTGCCTGCCCTGTATTACCCTGCCTACCTGTGTACCAGATTATTGGACTGTATTTCACTCGGTGTTTTTGCCTGCACTGCATTGTGCTGCCTGCCTGTGTACTGGATTATTGCACTGTTTTTCATTCTGTGTTTTTGCCTGCTCTGTATTTCCCTGCCTGCCTGTGTACCAGATTATTGGACTATCATTCAGGGGAGGCAAAAGCACAGAGTGATAAACAGTCCAATAATCCGTTTCCAAAAACTGTTCCTTATGCTCGGTGTTTGCCTGCATTGCCTGATTTATTTTTCCAGCTCATTAAAGACTTTTATTATTTACACCGGCATCCTGCATTTGAGTCCTCCCTTCCAGCCCAGCCTGACAAGAAATTCCTGTCTGACTTCATTTGTCAACCTGTCCATCAAAATAGCTTGATGTAGCCTCACCTCCAACTTGAACCCCTCTGTCTGACCTACAGCACATCTCACTGCTGTCATACTCCTCTCATACAGTACATATCCTGAACTACTCTGACATACTTCTCTGCCATTCCTGACTTCCTCATACAGTACCATAGCTCCTCTCTCGGCACCCTGTCATAAGCTTTCTCTAAATCCACAAAGATGCACTGCAGCTCCATTAACATTCTCTGAGCAAAAATTTATACCTTCCACTACTCTTTCACACAACTTCATTGTCTTCATTGGCTCATCAACTTTATACCTCTGTAGTTACTACAACTCTGCACATTACCCTTGTTCTTAAAGATCAGAACATCCTCCATTCCTCAGGCATCTTCTCAGTCTCTAAAATCATTTCACTCTCGATTCACCTTACCTCCTTTCTAAACTTTCATATTTCTTGCTCTACCATATTCACCTCTTCCTCCCATCTTTCTTTTCTCATTCTCCTTCTTCATCAGATCCTCAAAATACTTCTTCCATCTTCTCTGCACACTCTCCTCTCCTGTCAATACCTTGCCATCTCTATCTTTAATCACCCTTATCTGTTGCACATCCTTCCCATATCTATCTCTCTGTCATGCTAATCTGTACAAGTCCTTCTCACTTTCCCTCGTGTTTAACCTGGCATACAACTCATCCTATGATTTCTGGTTGGCCTTTTGTCTCTCTTCACTCTGTGCTACGATTCCTTGTAGTCTTGTCTACTTTCTACAGTCTTTTCTACATCCCACTTCTTTTTAGCTAGCCTCTTCCTCTGAATGCTGTCCTGTGCTTCCTCATTCCACCACCATGTTACTTACCATTCTTTCCCCCTTCCTCCTACCTGTCCCCTACACTTCTGCTGTAGTTTCATCTAGAAGCTCTTCCTGACCACCCAAAGCCTGTCCTCATGGCATTCCTTCTGTTTCCTGTTTCCATGTACCCAGTATTGAACAGAATTCCTAATGAAGTGCTCAATTATTATCTATTTTGCAAATGAGTTATATAACTGATACTGATCACTGATTTCCTTTAATTTAGTTTAGATCATGTTTGTCAACCTTTGTTATTGCTGGTTTATAGTTTATAGTCACTCTTAATCATGTTTCATTTAAATGCAAATTGACAAGAAGTAATGGGGAAAGCTTTTAGCTCTGGACTAGCTTACTGATCTTAAAGCACTTCATTCACCTGAAGTTAAGTTTGAGGATCAATTGAAGCTCAGCTGGTGGTAGATATACAGTACATATTATATTTGTAATATATAGTCTCTGAAGAGTTACATAGCTATGTACAGTATATTAGAAACACAGGCTCTTGAATGTTGTCAAATTAAAAACTTGTTCAAACTTATTTTGCATTTGATTTGGTGACAGATACACTTACTAGTTATACGTTACAAAAAAGCAATGTAAATACTTCCATCTTGGTGGTATTTTTGTTACTTCTCCTACAAATTCTGTCCAGTCTGCACCAAAATTGGTTCACAGTTTCTAAGGCCTATCTGAACAAGTGTTGTCAAAATGAGGATGTATCTTAGCAGTGCTTTGACCTGAAATATTATCATGAAACTTATCTGTGAAACAACAATGTGCAGTTCACGTGTGCAGAGCCTGTGATCAGCTGTGATCAACAATCAATTTAGGTTAGTTCTATATATTGAAAGATCTTACCAAACGTTCATACATATAATGCTATAAATATTCAAAATGAAAATATCCAAGAAAAACAAATAACTGAATTACAGTTATTATGACCTATGCATACTTCAGTATTCTTAAGTATGCATAGATTGTAATATGGATACTTCAGTATTCTTAAGTCCATGTGTGTCCATAAGATGGCAGAATAACACACCTTTCCTTAAACAGACAACCAACTCAAAAGACATTGACAACATGGGAATATATCAATAAGTAGTTTTAGTGCCACAAGACCAGTGAGTGTTTCTTTGACGTGAGTTTTGACCATAAAAACACATTTATGTACTTGCTTGACGAATTTTGTCTGGGATCAATAAAATATCTGTCTGTCTATAGAATAGAATAAGCTTATAGGCAGGAGCTTTATGTTAAAGAAGAACAAGCCTTTATTTTTTCATATATACATTACAGCACAGTGAAATTCGTTCTTTACAGATCCGGACTTTGGAGTCTGAGCACAGGTTATCCCGGTGGGTCATCTATCTTTTACCTTGCCACTCTCTTGGAACTGGCTGAATTCGTTGTGGCTAAGATGGAACATATACTGGATTTTTTTTCATTGGTTCTGTTCTGAGTATGTTCAACAAAGTGAAACAACCCACAGTATAAAGTTATGTCTGTCTGCCAACTCTACACCGAGAGTCAACAGCAAGTGCAAACATGAAGCATTTTACAATCATATCAGTGTAACACTGTAGGTGTGTATGTGCACTGTGATGTGTCCTTTGTCTACAAGTGTCAATGACAAAAGAGAGACCTTATTCTACCTTATTCTACTTCTCTGTCACCTGTGACTTTACATAGTTCTGCCTGTCTGGGAACACAAGGAAAAACTTCTTGGAAAAATGAGTTTGCACACTTTCTCTGTCATTATTCTACAGTTTTGGTCTGTAGGAATGTAACCATGTTCTTTAGACAGAGGTGAACTATGTAACCTCTTGAGCAACTAATATTTAATGAACTTTAAAAAATGCGATAAATTGCTTTAAATGTCCAATTTATACCACACACTTTTCATGTAGGGTGGAGTGTTAGAACAGCAGCTAGCTTTGTTGCCTCAGAGTTGCAAATCCTGGTTTTGAGACTGAGATAGAATTACTGTCTGTGCGGGGTTTTGCATGTTCTTTCTGCTTGAGTGGGTTGCCTCTAGATTCTCTATGTTACTTCAAACTCTGAAAAACATGTAGCTAGGTTGAAGGAATGTGTGCATGGTGTCCTGTATCCCATCAAGAGTGTATTCCAGCTGCATGCTCAGTGTTCCCAGAATAGGCTCCAGGTCCACCGTGAACCTGAGGGTAAAAGAGCTATTTTATTTCACTACTGATCTGGTGGTCCTTACATATATTGGCATATATTAAAATACACACTCACCATCCACTTAGAAAAAGCTGTACACAATCATTTAATCAAGCGGCAGCAGAAATCCAGAAACTCATGTAGATTCTCATCAGAATGAGGAGAAATCTCTGTGACATGGCATGGTTGATCCTATTAGGCATGGCATGGCTGATCCTATAGGATCCTATTCCTGATCCTATTCCAGAGTTTTTCAGAAACTACTAATCACCTGGAAATTTCACACAGAACAGGCTCTTGACTTTACAGAGAATGGTGTGTGTGTGTGTGTGTGTGTGTGTGGGGGGGGGGGGGGGGACCACCATGAGAGGATGTCTACATTAACTTAAATAAACAATCTTTACAAAAAATTTCATCACAGAACATACAACATATCAAATATTGTGGTGTATTGGCTATAGTAGCACAAAACCAGTTCAGAAGCAAAAGATCAGGTTCCACTCCTTTCAGCCAAGAACAAAAACAAGCATCTGAGGCTATCATGGGCACAGATGCTGAAATTGGCCACATAGTCTCATGATAGGTTTAGAGATTTCTTGTTTTTTTTAGCTGACACGTGTAGAACCTGATGTGGTCTTCTGCTGTTGTAGCCAGTTCACCACAAGGTTTAAAGTTTTGTGTATGCTGAGATGCTTTTCTCCTCACCAGAGGTGTAACGAGTGATTATGTGAGTTATTATTTGCGTCCTGGCAGCTCTAAAAAATCTGGCAATTTTCTTTGGTCTTTCTTATCAACAAGATGTTTTCCCCCATAGAACTGTGTATTATTTCTCTCTAGAAACTAGAGGATGTAAAAATCCAAGAAAATCAACAGTTATAATACTGTAAATACTGAAACCAGCCCATCTCCTACCAATTATGTCACAGTAAAAGTCACACTTTTTCTTCAATCTGAAGCTTGATATGAACAGTGTGCTCATATAATTACACTGGCAGCAATGATATAATATTAATACAGTTTATTTTAGAGACTTTGTAATAGTTTGTATAAATTTGGTATTAACTTAAATGAATTTAATTCATTTTCTTTAACATATACATCTTATTTTATAAAATGTTCATACAAAACTCCTTTCTTAGTATTGATCTTATCAATCAAGAGCTGATTTGGTCCAGCTGGATTTGGTTTTGCTTACAAAAAGCTGCGGTTAAAAGGCTCTAGGTAGTATATCTCATTCCATTCCGTGAGATATTATTTGATTAGCTATAATAAAATAACCGAACAAGAAGTTTGAACCAATAACAGACATCCCTACACATCCAGAGGATATTGTTAAGTGGAAATCTAAGCCATCCTTCTGAGTCTAGTTAAATTTTATGAACCTTCACAGTGAAAAGTAAAGATCTAGATAACAAAAGAGAAAACTGAAGAGGAGGTTAAACAAACATAATACTCCACAGGTTTAATCTATAATAATGATCATTCAGTATATGAATGATCAGTATGCTTGGCTGAAAATTATGGCTAACTGCAATGAGGATACTGATGTATGATGCATGGGTCACATACATGTACAGATGTAATGTCGGTGGGATCTTATGAAGGAACCTGGATTCCAAAAGATCCTTCCAACTTTATAAGCAATGTTGAGATAAGACATCAAAGAGTGAGGCAGATTTACAAGACACAGCAAAGCTGCTTTAAAAAATACTGCTCTGTAAATGTTTATGCAACTAAAAACGTCAAGATGAGGGATGCGAGAGAGAGCGCAAGAGAGAGAGAGAGAGAGAGAGAGAGAGAGAGAGAGAGAGAGAGAGAGAGAGAGAGAGAGAGAGAGAGAGAATGGGAGTGAGAGTATAATGGACATGCAATTTTCAGTAAAGCTGTATTATATAACCATACAAAACAAGGAAACGTACAAACATTAAATTAATTAAATTAATTAATTTAATTAATTTCCATAACCAGTTCAAAGACTCAAAGTAAGTTCTAGACTGTAGTTCTACTTAGATGCAGTTACTTTAAATTAGTTAATTAAATTAATTACTTTTTAATTAGTTAAGTAAATCTTTACATAAGTGCAGTAGTACTTTAAAAACTCACAAGGGGAAATTTGGTGTCTTTTTATATGTATGATTTACACTTTATTAGAGTGAGTATAAAATAAATGCACGGTGGTTATATTTTAAGTCTTAAATCAAGTGGCAGTGCATGTGTACGAATATGCAGTGCGTTAAAATTACAGTGCAATAGTTGCAAATCAGTAGGCATTTTGAATCATATTTATTGTCCACATAGTTTCCCATCTACATTGTTGACTGATTTTAGAGTCAGAAGGCAGTGGGAATGAATGACTTCTTGTACCTTCATGAAAGCTTACAGCATATGAAAATACATTGATTATAGTGAAATAAAATTTCTAGTATTCCGATTATAAGATACATCAAGTCTAAGATTAAACCTTGTTCTAGTTTTGTTGTATTAATTCAATCTTGGCTGATTTTACTCATTTTAATCCTTTATTTCTAGACACCAATGTCTATGTCTAGGTTACAAGGTTTTCATTTTTTTTCTCCTTATTTCACTTTTGTCATTTTTGTGTTCCATTATGATCTGCAGTTAAAAGGTGACTATTTCAGTTTCAGATTCCCTGATAAGGTTGGCCTATTAGTTAACATGTTTGCTTCACACCTTTAGGGATTTTGCCTCTGCCCTGTGTGTGGAGTTTGCATATTCTCCCTGTGCTTTGAGGGTTTCCTGATTTTTCCTGATTCTGATTTGTATCTCTATATTGTCTGTAGGGTGGGTGATTATGCCTTGCGCCCAATCCAGGCCAAATAGGCTCCTGGTTCCTTGTGACTATGTGTAGTTTAAGCAGTACAGAAGAATATACTGAGATAATCTTCTTTTTGACCTGCTGTTTTTGGCAATGGTCACAGCATAACATTAAAACTGATGTGATAAAATGGATGTATTTATAAATGTAATTCTTTCTACACACTAGAGGGTGCTGTAGAGTTCAACATAAAAATGGCACCTGTAGCCACTTAAACGAAAAAATCCCACAGATGGCTAAACACAGTGAACAATCTTATGAAATGACATCAGGAACTGTTTTTATTATTCAGGCACCAACACTGTTCCAGGGTCCAGATCTATGCTCCCCAGACCTTAATGTTTGTTAAGGAAGTTAGACACTATTTGATAATTTTCCTTCAGATGTGACTCTGATGTGGCAAGATAGAGTCAAGGAATGTTAGTGCATTATAAAGTAAAGCACTTACGCCTATCTGGGTTCTGTTTCTGTGTGTAGAGGATTGAATGCACCTGACTGATCGAGGGAGCCAGAAACGGCCATGATGAAACAGGCAGTCGGTCCAAGCCCACCCACAGTCTGGGTTAACGTGGGGAAATGACACAAACATGCAAAACGGCTATCAACATATTGACAGTGATGGAAAAGGAGAACTCAACATGTCATCTTATTTAATTATAAACTCTGTTTTAATCTCAACACAAAGATTAAACCACCATTTCTAATGAATAAAATGTTCTCTGGTCTGAACAAAAGCCTAGCATATATCACATAATGTATAATTAAAATGTAATCCGGTAATGAATTTCTATTTTTTTTTTCCTTTTTAAAATGTCCACAGAGCACTTTATGTGTTTAAAATCATGTAGAATATGGTAGGAGAAACTGTGAGTGGTCATGAGTAGACTGATTCATTTTTTGTTTGCTAACTAATGGTGCAGGCAGTACTTGAGATTTTTCTGTAAGAATATGTGTGGGTGGAAAGAATGTTTGCCCAGCTTGAGATACAGTGGTACCCTAAACTCTATATGCACTATACTGAAATGACCAGTATTGGTGTCAGCTACACCCTATAAACAAATACTGACCTGCTCAGATGTATATAGAGAATATAGAATGTGAATACAATTTTCACACACACACACACACACACACACACACACACACACACACACACACACACACACACACACACACACACACACACACACACACACACACACATACACACACACTAACCGAGACCTTAGTCTAGACCTTTGTAAATCACAAAAAACATGTAGAACTGCTTGGATAAGAAAAATACACTGTTATCCATTAAGCAACCAGAAGAGCCAAATACTTTTAATGTGACAGAAAACAAACCCTTTGATTTGAAAAAAATTAATGACCAGAAAAGTTGTACAATAACACAAGACATTAGTAGTGTTTTTGCAAATGGACAAATGTCGAGGACATATTATAAATGTCGAGGACATAATATACAATTCATAAGCATTTCAATAACATAATGCAAGTATATAAATTTCTGTTGTTTAGATAGTGAGGTAAGATCATGTTTTGGATGAACCACCTTTTGCTAACATCTAACATCTTGCTAACAAACTCATGCAAAGTTGTTCTAACTTGGCAATCAAGCAGATGGAAAAAGCACATGCCAAGGTAAAGGTTCTGACACCATCACTCACTCTCTACAAATAAGACGCAATACTTTGGTACATGCTTTGACAATAATGTTCATGTAACTAGAACATGGATAACAGGATCTGAAAAAATTCAGCCTGGATATGTAATGCTATGTCATAATTAGCCCTCTGTTGATGCTTATCTAGCTAAAGTTTTTAAAAGCAAACACAGCTATCCTGATATGAACTATCCTGTAGTCACGCTATTGTTGTGAAAATGTTGTCTTTGCGATGAAAAAGCACCACAAATGTCACCTCTGCCAATAAGATGTAGACTACAGTACATTCATCAGAATTATGCTAGCTAGCTAGTTATCTACTTTTGAGGTAATATTATCTTCCCAAATACAGTATATATCAAATGTTAGACCAACTGAACACAAAGTGTCTGGAATTGTATCTGGAATACTGAACGAATGTGACAGCTGGACAGCTGAGCACTGTAGCTTGTCCAAAATCACACTCGTATCAGGATTCACTCAGAATAACTTTTTACTGATTTGCAGTGGCCCGTCCTTTTAAGGGAACAAGTGGATCCACATCATACAAGCAAAATGCCCCTACAACATGACAAAAACACTGTTTTTTCCTTTAATTTAAGATAAGCATGACCTGTACACAAATAATGATTAAAAAAAAAAGCAGGAGGGGTGGAGTGATACAAATAATGAAGACATTTTCAATAACTCAAAATGAAGTGCTGTAGAAAACTATTGTGGAAATGAGTCACAGGGGAGACTTGACAGGGTCTCAAAGTCCTCAATAAATAACCGGGTAGGGAAAAAAAAGGACACAGGAAGTCTGGTGGCATGAAGGCGAGGACAACTGAAAGAAAAAAAAAACTTAACCACCAATAGTTGTATTAGCCATACACTCATCACTACAATACACACATTTAAGAAAATCCTTCTGAATATATTGAAAGAAATGAACAAATATAGACCAAGAAGACAAAAGAAAAAACCTAGAGCTACTTATTCTGAGCTAGAGCTACTTATTCTTTAGGACTGATTTGGAGGGGGTGAGAAGGAAGCTAAAGAGAGGCACTCTAAAATTAGTGAATCCGTCTCCACCTATTTCCATAAATAACCCGTAAACATGCATAAATAACCTAACAATATGAATGAGACAAGACAGAGGGTGTGTTGTATGTGCATCGTCATTTAGCTTAATAGAGACAATGACATGTGATGCTGAGCTGATGGTGAGGGAGAACAGGGCACTGCAGTAGATGCAGTATATGAAGTGTGTGCATAAATGGTTTGTAGCGGGCACAGTTTGACTTTTGACCCTGTACCCTCTGTAGTCCAAACTCAATTCCCTTATGTTACTCTTCCACACTATTGTGTGTGTGTAACCTCCTACTTGCATGCATACTTACCTTTCTCTTCTATCTATCTCATAAACCTCTGCCCTTCTTGTGTAAAGACCAGTGTGTGTGTTATTGATGAGCTGAACTTTCTTAATGACTAGTCTGTCTTATTGGAGCAATTCATGGCCTCTACAGCATCATCCTAATACACAGCACAGACCAGACACACCCGTCAGCGAAAGCTCATAAGACTTGATTAGCAGTAAAGAATGTGGTGGCCCATACCTCACACAGCTAACCCTCATGTGGCCCCATTGGTTGTCAGCAGAAACATTCATCCTCAATTCAGCCAATGGCGAATGAGGCCTGCTCATGCCACAGCCAATAACAAGTTGAGTAGCTTTGACAGTTAGAGATATGTTTCTAGGTGTTTCTGCTCTCCTGCTGGGTTGAAGCAAAGCAGAACACTCTATGGCAAAATAAAGCAATTAGCCAATTACACCACACCAGCCTATTACAAAGACCACATTGGCATGTTTTCTTAGCTTCTATCCCCAGCGATAAGCCCAGAGAAATGAGGGAAGGAGGGAACAGATCATGTGGCAGTGAGAGCAAAAGAGAGAAAAGTGATGGGTATGATGGCTGTGGAGAAGATTAGAAGTGTATTCTCAGGGAGTCTGTCTTTATTTAGGATAAGACAAATGAACTGAACTCTGAATAACTCTACAGCTCAGAGATAGGGACACAAGGAGAGTAAGTTGATGTATTGGAACACATCAGGGAAAGTGTAAGCAATATAAAAAATTATTAGGAAATAATGGTTATCATACAAAGAGTTTACCACAGACCATGCTGAGGTAAAACAACTAATGCACAACATATTTATTACACACTACAAATACTACTACATTTAACTTATTGTATTTGTTTCTACTTTACTATCTGTATAGATGACATCTTATAGATGGCACTACACATTTCACACAGCTGTTAATTTAATTTTCTACCCCTTGCAGTCTTCAAACACTGTGACTGAAAAGATTCCAGCATTTACAGTACATACTTTCATACTTACTAGACATACATAGCAGTTCTCTCATTTTTTCTTTCCACCTTACCTTCTTATGTATACTTTATGTACTGCACAGCAACTCATGTATTGTGCACAAATAAACAGGAGTCATAAAAAATACACCAATGAAACCATGGAGTGTAAAACTCTATGACCTTATTTACAGGGATAATTTCATTTCTGTGTATTTTATTATGTGCATCCTTTTTTCCCTTCCCCAAAATATCAAAACATTTTTTTTGGCAAACCCAACATAGCAGATGTTTAAGACAGGCCACAGTTGTGCATCCTTTGATGCTTTTCTCATCACCATGGTTGTAAAGGGTTGTTATTTGAGTTAGGACAGTCTTGCTATTAGTTTATTGGGGCAGTGGTGGCCAAAGTGGTTAAGGCTCTGGGTTGTTGATCAGAGGATCGGGGTTTGACCTGCTGACACTTTTCTGTTCAAGCCACTGCTAGCTGTTCGAGCTGCCACTGTTGGGCTCTTGAGCAAGGACTGTAAATCCTCCCTGCTCCAGGGTTATTGTATCATGGCTGTGCTCCAACCACAACCTTTTCAGTTTAGATATGCAAATAAGAGAATTCCACTGTACTGTTCATTCATTTATTTATTCATTCATTCATTAATTCATTAGATGTTTCTTTTCACACACCATTCTGTGTAAACTCTATAAACTTCTCTCTGGAAACACCACTATGCAAAGTCAAAGTCAGTGAGATTACATTCTTGCCCAATTCTGAGGTGTGAAGCAAACATGTTAACTAATAGGCCAACCTTATCAGGGAATCTGCCAAATTTTCAATTACATAAGAAAAATTGCAAAAAAACTACTAAATGTTTAATATTATACAACATTATGATATCTGATGTGATCATTATTTTAGAAATTATGGCTGAGCAGAGGCTATGACTAGAACAACTGGCTTTAATGTGGACTGTCAAGCTTTCAGAAATATAAGAATTAGAACAAAAACTAAAAAGCTCATTGGGATATTGCCAACAAGCCAGAAGAAGCAAGAAGTCTGGGCCTGCTGTTTAACTTACCTGGTAGTCTTTTTATAAAATAAGGTAGATATAAAAGGTCTTTACACATCTGTTAGGATTGCAGGTTTTTGTGATGTAAACCAAGATTGAAATTAAGATAAATTATGTCAGATGCTATTTATTTGGAAGCTCTTGACATGTAACTGCTTGATTTTATGCAATGAACTAAAGTACAGCATCCTAATTAGCTGATTGGATAATTACACAAATGAGCACGTATACCTTTACAGGTATGGCCGATGAGTGTATAACATGCTTATATTTGAACAGTTGTTGATGTTAATAGACAAAAATAGACACCAATCAGCTCACCAACTGATATAAAGAAATCATTGTAAACAAATGAAACCTAAACATAAAGGAAAGATTACATACAGAATTTAAATGTGAGATGATTATGAACTGTTACCTGACGATAAATGGATAAATGAACGGATTTTTACTCTCTAAGCATGTAGTCAGATGCCTAGATGAAGGTGTCTGACAACACTATATAAATACTTCCACATGCTAATTCAATGCTAATAGAATGTGCTCACAATGCTCATCACCATATATCCTTTGCACTATTATTCTCTGGACACTTGGGTGGTCTCTCTCTCTCTCTCTCTCTCTCTCTCTCTCTCTCTCTCTCTCTCTCTCTCTCTCTCTCTCTCTCTCTTACACACACACACACACACACACACACACACACACACACACACACACACACACACACACACACACACACACACACACACACACACACACACACACACACACACACACACGCTCTCTTTTTAACTGATTCTCTCCTCTGCTCCCGTCTGGTTTTCTTAGAATCCTCCATTCTCAGGTCATTAGCCAAACTGTTCCTCTTCCTGCATTCTGTCCACCAACTCTACATCCTTCCAGAAGCCCAGCTCAGAACGCAACCCCCAGAATCCCCTTCCAGGAAGTGCATCCATGTTAAACTCTTCACTCTCTTGGTAGGCGAGTGTGTGTCTGAAGCACAGGTTGCCCAGACAGTCCAAATGTCCACTAAAGCAGTTTCAAAACTAATAAACAATTGTCAAGCAAGAGGGAAAGCAGAAAGCTCTCCGGCCATTCTAAAAGCACATCAAAGGGCTTGGGCTAAGAGCCGGCCAGATGAGAAACGTGGACGACCTCTCCAACACACTCACACACACGCGCAACACAAATCATATATGCACCCCACAAATAACGCAAGCGCAGCATAACTCCAGGCATTTGGATGAAAGTATTTGAGAGCGAAGTGGAGAACTGTGTCATTTTAATGGGACTCTGAATGCCTGTGTAAAGCTGTATATGGAGGATGTGACATGTGATGCCTGATGATCTTAGTCACATACTGCAGTATGTCTCTTCTAAGACCTCTTTAAAGAGAGGAAGACAGAAGCTAGGCTAGCTTCTGTCTTACTCATAGGAAGGGATGAGACAGAGAGAGTAGCTCCACAATGATGCTCTCAGAGAAGATGTGAATGGTTAATGGTTTTCGAGTTAAAAACTTTTTAAGGGTAAATTATTTTAGGGTCCTGCATATAGAGACCTTTTGGGCTCTCAGAGGAGAAAGAGAAAAGTTAAGATGAGTAAAGAAGAGAAAGGGAACGAAAGGAAAGAAAAGGGAACATGTTAGGCTTTGATTATAAATTAAACTTTGACAGTGATATGATTCTAATTGAGTATCATTTTACTGCCAACATCACCTTCTTTCACTCACACACACACACACACACACACACACACACACACACACACACACACACACACACACACACACACACACACACACACACACACACACACACACACACACACACACACACAATATCACACACTCACACACACAGACCTGGTCTGGGTGTTGGGCTGGAGGAGCCAGGCTGGCTGAGCCTCAGACGCAGGGAGCCACCCCCCCTGTGTGTAAATGTGTGTGAGATTGTGTGTGTGGATGGAGAGGAGATAAGTAAGCTTCACAGCCCATGACATAAATCACATCAAGACATGACAGTAGGACACTGAGCAGGACCACAGATAAAACCAGCAGGAGGGAGAGAGAGCAAAAGAATGAGAGAGAGGCTGAGAGAGAGAGAGGGGGGGTGGGAGTAAATGGCAATGGGGTGGTGGAGAATTGGAAAAAACATCATGAGAGTATATTTGCATGGAGAGTGAGAATGGGATAGATACAGAGAGAGAGAGAGAGAGAGAGAGAGAGAGAGAGAGAGAGAGAGAGAGAGAGAGAGAGAGAGAGGGTGAGAAAGTGGGAGCAGTGTAGGAGACAAAGTTTGGGAGTGTGTTTTTGTATAGCGGCTCCTCCCGTGTGTGGAGACGATCCAAAGTGCACAGCCTAATTTTCCAAGTTCATGAATGAATCCGACTGTTTTGCCACAGCTGTCTTATCTAAATTAGAATGGGTGAAGGAGGATGAATTGCTAGCATTATTTTCAGATAGATGTGATTCGCACTGATCAACTTTCAAGAAAATTTTTATGATTGCTTTCATTACAACTTGAAGCAATATCTATAAGAAATCGCTAGTTATTTGCAAAGTCATATTTAGTACAATGTTTACTGGACATGCAGCATATTGTGTTTTCACTCTTTTTGATATGATATACTACTAGCTATTAGCTGCTAACTATTGACCATAGAACTGCTCATAAAATCTGCATTTATGAAAAATGTTTTGACTTAAAATGAGGATATATCTCGTATTATTAGCTAGACTATTTAGTAGCTGGTAGTAACAAAATAGCTTGCAGAATTAGCTTGTTTTGCCTTTTATAGCTTCTAGATATAAAATGACTGGCTACTTGTTGATCATAATTTGATTTTGCACGTTTATAGGATAGACAGGATGCTTTTATTTTTTATTAAGGGCGATCGGGCTTTTGCTACGGCAGCTCCAAAGTTGTGGAACAATCTCCCTCTTCATTTAAGATCTGCTACCACTGTCTCATTGTTTAAATCTGCTTTAAAACCCCACTTTTATTCTGTATGTTTTAACTCTGTTTGAAGGTGTAGAATTTTAAGTGTTTTCTTTTGGTTTGTTTTGGATTGTGTTTTTACTTTTGCACTGTTCTTGTTTGTTTTGACTTGATATACAGCACTTTGGCTGCAATGGCTGTTGTTTTTAAATGTGCTTTTTAAATTAATAAACTAAACTAAACTAAACTTTTAGCTACACTAATTATTAGCTACTAGATATAAAAAAAAACTTCTTGCTATAACTTGATACTACTACTACTGATACTACTACAAATAATAGTAATAACAGCAACAACAATAACAATTAGCAGAAAACTACTTTTAGTGTTTTAATAGGATATAGCCCTTAGTACAGGATGACGAAGGTGAGGTTGGCTGCCAATTATCTAGTAGCTGCAGCTAACAGCTATCTTCTGGCTGTAAACTTGATGATGATGATGATGATGATGATGATGATGATGATGATGATGATATTTAGCTGAAGGCTGCTTTTGTGTTTGATAGGTTCTTGCTCTTATTAGCTGCTAGATATAAACCTGCTATGTGCTAAAAGATGTAAGTTGTAAGTTGCTGAGGTAAGCCACTGTGGTAAAAATATTTGACGTATTTGCACTATAA